>NW_023339707.1:4418724-4439116 GCF_004916995.1 Morone saxatilis | reverse complement strand
GTGTGTGTGTGTGTGTTACCACATGTACTGTGTTTGTGAGTGCTCATATGTTTTTATTTATGTGCGCACGTCTTGGCGTGTGTTGCACGCAGTGCTGCAGAGAAGGGCACAGCTGTAGCACAATAATATTCCCCATGTAGAGTGACCTACATACAGGGGACCCCAATGGGTGTCCAGACATACTTGGCTTGTGTGTGTTTTCGTGTGCATGTGAGGGTGTACAGAAAGGAGTGCTGTATGCGTGTGTCACTGTGTCTTTGTGTCCCTTCAGATGCTCAGCTGTGTGTTGGCAGCTGTGTGCCTCCCTTGAGTTTTCGAAGAAACTTGTTTGTTGTTTTGGCCTTCAGCTTTTTAACTTCCTCCATCAGTCCTTCAGTCTGTCAGGAGGATATAAATAGACAAAAGCAGAGGAAATGTGTTTCCAGCTTCATATTGCTTATACTTCTGCTGCACTCAGCTCATCTGAGGATATATTTCCCCCTGGGTAATTGTATCTGTTACACCAGTGACCTCAGATGAGATTATAATTACCAACTTGTAATGTGAGGGGTAACAAATCAACCAAATATTTTGAAATGTCACAATTCTAACAACATTTTGGTATTGATAGATTTTGCATTCTAGGTCGACTGCATACACAATAAGTGAGTGCAGATTTTGGGGTCCATGCAAACTTTCTTTCCTTGTCATATTGCAGGTTATTGATGGTTATTAATAATGGTTCTATTTAAGTGTCCCAGCAAGTCATGACAGTGTTACAGTGAGCCAGCAAGTACAATACCAGGACCCTGAAACTGAAGCTGCTAAATGGAATTATGCCATAAATTTACACCTTTGATTTTCTTACTGGGATACAGGAAAAAAGATGCCTATGTGGCTTCCAGAGACCCTAAATTTTAGACTGTACTCTGAACTTATTTTTCAAAACATCAACCGACTTGGTGCCCTTATTGCCACTGAATCTCTTTGCATGCCAGCACAGAATAATTTGCTCTAGTTATACTTGCAGAGTGGTTTTATTATCTGTGTAACTCACTTGTACCAGCCATTAATTGCACATTAAGGATGATCAACAAAAGTCTGGATCAGAAGTCAGCAGCCTTAGGCACACAGGAGCTTAATCAATGGAAGAGTGTAAGAGAGGTTTTCGGAAATGTTGAAGTGCCCTCTCATTCGCATACCAAATTACCTCTTTTACAGCCATTGGCACTCCTTGTCCTATTAAAGCACCTCATGGCTGCATATAGGATTTAAACTCAGATGCAGATATTCTCACATATTTTCAGACAAATGTCTTTTTGAATGTTACAATGCAGATACGTTGGAGGATTTCATTTTAATTTATCATGACATCACCCATTCTATAGCCTCGAGACCGACATTATGGCCATTGCCATGATGTTTTTTCAGGGCCAGTAGAAGTGACGTACTGCAAGTTGAGCTGCATTAGTACAACTAAAATGCTTTATTATGTTTAGCAGCAAGTTGCTACCTTTGTCTGTCAGCTTGTGCAAACTTCAGATTATATCTTCAGAGTCACTTGCGAACTCTTTTCAGTGATCAGCTTGAGTAAGAAGTCTTTCTGCAGCCGAACTTATCCAAACTCAAATTTTAATTTAAGTCAAAGTTAATTTAGTTCAATTTCCTCTGCAAACTAACTTCTCTGCAACCTGATCGTGTCCACACAGCTAATTGGCTGCTTAATCTTATACAAGCCAGGCTAATTATCTCTACTGTTTCAGATTTAATTTGTAGGTATTGACTACATTGATATTGATATAACAGCTTCTCTATTTTATTTATTTTTTTAATCAGACTTTGATAATGTTAAAGCGAAAGTGCACTTACAAGCGCTTCAAAGTGCATAATCACACCTCATTTTAATCGGTTATCAACCCCCCTTGTGGATAGCTTGATTTGATGGATTCCAGTGCTGTGAGTTTTTGTTTTTTTCTCTCTCTCTGAGACACACTGCGCTTATGTAAATGTATTTAGTCAGGAAAAAAAAACATTACATGTGTTTGACTTCCCATAATTACCAAGACTCCTTGGGGAGAGATTTAAATGCTGGTGATTACTTTGTTTGATTGCTTATACTGTGTGTAAGCATGTGTATGGTGTGTATATATGTGTGTGTTCCAAGAGTCTAGAGTGTGTGTGTGTATGGCTCCACTGCACCCCTTTAACCTTGTTTGCGTACACAGCATTCACTTTCTGACCTATTATCAGTTCTCTGAGAGTGCTGACAGTGAAAAATGAGGACATTAATGACAAAATATCTATTGTAAAAACCAAAATAAGCTGAAATATCTGCAGTTCAGAAGACTCTAAATCATTCAAAGGACTGAACAAGTTAGCTTGTGAGATCTTCATTACCGAAACCCTCTGAAGCTGCTCCCCTAACGGCAAGAATTGAAATCCTTTCCTGCAAGAAATGTTCACAGCAGTCCAGGTGATGTAAGCCTCCCCAGTATGAGCCTGTCAAAGATCGGCCTGTTTAGTGTGAGTACAGAACAGATAAAAGTTTAATGATCCTTGTGGTAGAAATTGGGTCAACCAACTTCTCTTTCATCAGACCACCAACTTTCGATCTCTCCAGACCACCTCATCTATTCTCAAACCATCTGCTGTTGGAGAAATGACCTCTGCCAGTTTTTTTTCTTCTTTTTTTTTATGTCTTTCTGGGAGTCGATAGTTCAAATCCTCAGACTGGCTGAAGTAAATCTGGTAGGGGGAAAGTAAATAAGTAGCAATTTCCTGTCCCTTAACGACTGCGTGGAGCTGCCTTTGAGCAGTGAACTGAACCTTCAGCTCTGATAGTGCAGCTGCTTAGTGGCCACCAGCAGAGGAGTGGGGTTGTATTGATTCCTATGTAACCGTATGAATAAAGCAGAGTTGCTTTGAGAAGAAAAAACTTTCTCTGGGTAACAAATGTGTGTACTTTGTGTGTGTTCAGATCCGTGCCGGCGGGTTTGAATATTCCCCCGGGACTCTTCACATCTACTCCGACAGCCTGCTGACGCTTCCCGCAATTATCGGCATTGGAGGGGGCGGTGGCCTGCTTCTGTTGGTCATCATCGCTGTGCTGATTGCCTATAAGAGGAAGTCCAGGGATGCCGACCGCACTTTGAAACGTCTGCAGCTCCAGATGGACAACCTGGAGTCCAGAGTGGCCCTGGAATGTAAAGAAGGTAGGAAAACAGGAAACAGTGTATATGAACCTTTATCCACACCAAAATTAAGTATATAGAAAATAGATGAAGTGGGTATCTAACATCTTTAATCTGGCCATCGACAGCCAAGCGATCTTTGTAGTCCCCAGAGTCTTGGTTGGAGCCGCTGTAAATCACCTTGTTACTGTATCAAACTGGTCCAACTAAACCCGAGAATTCTCAGAATTAGATGTTAACACATTCTGACTCTACAGCATATTTTCCTCTTAGTGTTTCATTGACTCAGTGGGTGTGATGTTACTATGGAGCTTATGTCTGTCACTGAGCTCTCATTCTTCGGAGGCAGACCATTAAATTAGCAAAATAAAATGACAAAAATCACCAGCAATGGACATGCAGATGGCTGATATATTCGTCCACCCTAGTGTGTAGTGGCTTATAAATAAGGTAGATCCCTACCATCAAGACAACAATTCAGGAATGCTTGATTATTTTTGCTTTGCATGGGAACAAGTACATTATTCCACTCCTCTACACCCAGTACACAACTGCCACCAAAACAAATCAAATGCTGCCATATGAACAGCATGATGTGTCCACCTCTGTATGTTTTCACTCACAGTTATGCCACACTGACACGACACACATATGGGTGACATATTAATTGAATAAGGTTTTGTGTGGCGCTCTACTAAACTTGCAGCTGGAGACCAAATTAGAGAGCACGCGAGAATCCATCTTGTCCGGCCTCGAGCTATGCGTTTGTGTCCAAACCACAGCAGTACCGGACCAATCAGCATCTTATCAGGAAGTACTGGCAGCTGCAGCATGAGATGCTGGCGTGGTTTTATGCTATGCATGTGTGACAGCGTGTGTGAGAAGTGACTGTTTGCTTGAAAACAACAATGGTGGCTGCTAGGTAAGTGTAGATGCTGCTAGCATCAGTTACATCAGAACTGGAGAGTATTTCTTTGTTGAAAGTAGAGCTAAGAATGGCACTGAAGGCTTTTCTCCATGGAAAAGATCTTTTGACTACACGGCTAGTATGTTGATCTGAGTGGTGGAAGTTCACGCGTAATAGACGGTGATATATCGTTAATCCAATCGCCTGGCCTGCATTTTTTAAAAGTGCCTGCCCTCTTCCAAACAGTTTCCAACAACAGCTTCCCAGATAGTGCAGTGCTGAGTCAGGTTAGTACTCTACTGTAGGGATGGAGAACCAATCCTTCAAAAGACTGTCCCCTTATTTGCTGTTTTGATGATGGTGATCAAGAGCACTGTCTAACATGTCGCTCATCTGTCCATACCTCAGAATGAACCCAAACCACAACAGTGAAAAAGACAGAGAGCATACAAAGTTTCAGGAGGTAGATAGTCAGAAGAGGCCGTATGATGTCAAAGTAACAAGGGGAATGTTTGCAGAGAAACGAGAGGTAAAAAGAGTGAGAGGTAAATGAGAGAGAAACATTAGGACAAGAGACTGAGAGGCAGACTGAGTGCTGAGAGGGAGCTTATTGAGGTTTTTAGTAGCAGAGTGTAGATGACTGATGTAAGGACAGCTCAGGTGTTTACACTCAATATAATGACACAGGCACACAGAGCCATGGTACAAGGTTATAATATGATTACACCACAGTCATGACACAGACTCAGAGCTCTATCAGCCACCAAGGATCAGCTGTCAAAAAAAAAACAGCAACAGCTTTTGATTTAAAGTGCTACACTGCTCCCCACTTTTCTGACATTTTCAGAAAATGTGTTCCTACCTTGTTGTAGTGCCTCATTGTTACTAGAAAAGCCCTGTTCTATTCTCAATGAGAAACCAGACTGTGATCGAGTCAATAGAAATGAAAGCACTTACTTTTCCACGGAGTGAAGCATGGCCTTATTCCCACCCCAACCCCCACACCCCGCAAAAAAGCACCCCGCCCCGCCTGCTGCACTCCCAGCTGGCCTATAGGGACGAGACAGTGTGTGTGGGCGGAGGAACAGATGAAGTGGGCGGTCCGCTGTGTGTGTGGAAGTGTATTTGCATATGAGATCGGCTTCGCTCTGAGAGTCTTGAGGAGAAGAGACGGGGGACGTTTGGTTCACTCGTCCGTGAGAAGCAGACCTCGCATTGTACACTATCATCCACACTAGCATATTAGCAGCCATGGATAATTAGTTACACATTATGAATGACAGCCGCTGACTGGCAAATGTCACTGTTTAGTTCAGGGGAGGTAATGTAGATGTTTTTTTCTTTATGACCATATAAAAGCAAACAAAATGCCAATGATCTTTCAAACAGATTCATGGGCAAAGTACTGTTTATGTGCCAATATAAGTACATTCAATACTGTGGCTTCATTTCCCACACTTTGTGTTTATCAAGGTATTTTCTTTGTGTACTCAAATCAGAAACATATGAGGACTTTCCCAGGAAAGAACTGCCAGACACAGTGTATACAGCAGTCAGAGTGAAAGCTCTTTATCAACTGGATATAACATCTTGTTCCAGCAACTGGTGATCGCGAGACATTAAATGCTATGAAGATAATATGATGTGAGTTTTTAACTTATGCGTTCCTACTTTTACCATCAGTTAGTGTATGTCAAATATTTGGGAAACTCTTCAGTAATTTCTTTGAAAGCATTATGATGGTGTGTGTTTGTCTTCATTGGATTGTTGGCTCGGCACACCTTTTGCAGTTCTGACTACTTCATACAGAGATCATAATATATCACAATATTAGTGTGATGTTAGTCAGCAAAAATTTTCTCCCCAAATAAAACATCCTGAGCTTGGCAAGATAACCTAATGTCTTGATGAACAGTGTTCAGTTCTCGCAGCAGGAAATCCATTAGAATATAAAACTGAAAAAAACCCAGGCCCAGTGTGTAACATTAAGGAGAATCTATTGGCAGAAATGGAATATAATATTCATAGCATTGACAGTATATATAATGGAGCGAGCTTCCAGGTCTAAAAAGTGAAGCCAATGCGGAAGTGTCTCAAAACCTGCATTCTACGTAGAGGCCAGCGGGGGGAGCTCCATTGGCTCCAATAACGCACTGATACCATTCATTCTAATGGAGAATGAGCCAACTTCTCATCTCATTTATGAGCTCAGTTAACAGTTTTTTCATACATTATGATGTTCATTTATTAAATTATGGTCTAATTTAGAGTAAAATAGATGATAACGCAGGGTATGCACAGATCAACCAGTAGTACATCACCTCCGCTGGCTCCATCAAACTATCATGGTGAAGACCATAAGGAAAGCTATATTCAGTTGTTTCAATCTGCAACTTCACCACTAGATGCAACTAAATTCCACCCACACAGGCTCTCAAAAATATTATTTTTCAGCGAGACCGATAATTTATTTTCATGATAATAAAATGGCACAAATGAAAAAGCTACTAGGACATGTTTGTGGTCTTGTGGTCTCATCCCTATCACTAAGTCCCTTTTTAAGCAGAACATTTTACCATCAGAGCAACAAATCCAAAATCTATTGATGGATAGAAGAGAAGAGTTTCCACGACAGTGTCTTTTTCTGTTCCCTTTTTATCCCCTCTCTTCCTTTTCACTTGTCATTCTGCCTTTATCTCCTATTCTGCTTCTTCTGCTGCGTATTTTGGTTTTTCTCTCATCTCACCTTCTCTACCTCCCACTTCTTCTCAGGCGTGACCTTTACCTGCTGATCTTCAGCTCTTCTTTCTTTAAGTCCTAATCACTTGTGTCCTCGTATCTTTAAATGTCCTGGTTCCTCTCTGTTTTACCATCCTTGCTGGTGTACCTCCTGATCTTCCGTTTTTTTGCCTTCTTTCCTTTTTTTGCCTTCTTTCCTTTATCTTCCTTGCTTCCTCTCCTCTCCATCTCTCTTGTGGACCAAACAGTCCAATAACAGCTGGGAGAAATTATGCATGAAAACTCATCCGTCGCTCTCTTAATAATTATCCACTCATGCAATTAATTGACTTTCCTTTCCAGGAACTTTGTTTTCTGTCTCCTAGTTCTGCTTTTCTCTCCCTGAGCTAGCTTTCCCTTTTTATTTCATTGTATTTTGGTCTTTTTTGGACCAGCAAAGGTAGAATTTGTCGGGGGCTAAGGCACCAAGAAAGCAATTCAGTTCACAGAATTTTTAGCCCTGTCTTTCAATAAAATGTAGATGTGGAAGTGTTATACCCGGATGTGTACACTAAAACATTTCTAAGTTATACACAGAATTGTAGAGAAATTACATGCTCTTTCAACCACACATAATAACATGTCCTATGGTAAAAGTAACTGAATTACTGATTCTAAACCTGTTATTATACTTGATTGTCTACCCACCTTCCTTTATGCTTTTGTCTTGTCTGTGCTTTAGTTCTTATTTATCGCCTTGTGGGCCTCTTTCCTCATCATAGCTGACCTTTACAGTCTCAGTCTCTTCTCTGTCTAGCCTTTTTTATAAGACCCAGACACTCTACCTGAAATTATGCAATGTTTGCGCCTTCCCTTCTTTGTCTCTGGCAGGCTCCTCATCTGACCCATATATCGTGTTTACAGTGCTGTCGTCTCACTGTCATACACTTGCACCAAACTTTTTTTGGGTCTAACATAATGTAGGAGCATCATATAATTACTGATTTACTCTTCCAACCTTTTGATGCTTTTTATGCAGTAATGAAGTTGAGATTACCGGTGTTACAGTCTGCTATCATCAAGCTGGTAGAACTTGTCTCTTTCTAATTCAACAAAGGAAATTCTTGCTGGCAATGCAATGTTTTCTAGGGCTTCCTGAAGTATGCCGTACTGGGGCCAGTTTCACCAAAGAGATTTGAAAGCACTGCTTACTTGAAGATCGCAAATGGGGACTGTGGCACAATTCACAAATCTCACACTTGCCTGGGGAGCATGACATTTGTTTCAAAAAGTGCAATGTCTCAAAATTAACATCTTATGTAGCAAATTGTGAAATGTGTCTTTGGACTTTCAAAAACAAACCTTGCGATGCACAGGTGGTCCAGGTCCAAAATGTGTGCTCACCACTGCTCTCGCAGTTTTCGATTCCAACCAATACAATTGAAATTTTTCACAAGTGGGAAGCTAGTGGGGGATCATGTCATTGTTACTGCACTACTGGTCAAACTCCTCACTGGCAGCAAAAAATAAATGGCTGGTGACATTATATCCTCCCCAAGTCAACAGTGGAGTGCTAATTGAAATGTTCAGTCCAAATGTGGGCTACTTGCAGGGGCAAATGCGGACACGAGAAAAATCCCAAGATCCATGATTATTATAAATCATTCCACAATGCAATATGATGTTCAATAGTAGTGCTGTTCCTACTGTATGTCTATACAAACACATCATTATTCATTATTCACCCATTCTAACCTCTATTTTCCATTTGCATCTTTTCTCATAGCTTTTGCCGAGCTTCAGACAGACATCCACGAGCTGACCCAGGAGCTGGACGGAGCTGGGATTCCCTTCTTGGACTATCGGACTTACGCAATGAGGGTCCTGTTCCCAGGCATTGAAGACCACCCTGTGCTCAAGGAGATGGAGGTACGGGTCAGTACACTACCAACCAAGCTTGAAACAGAAACAAACTCACCATAATTAATTAAACATGGTAGAACTGCTTTTGCATTACTACATTTACATCAGAAGTAGAAACAGTAGCTGCTTATGCTAACTGCAACTAGTTCACCTCAGCAAGATGCTACATCTAGAGAAGTATTTTTGAGAAGTATTTTGAAAGTTGGATTTAATGGCATGAAAATGTCCTTTTGGCAACACTGCTTAATACCTTTGTAGCCATTATCCCATGACAGTTTTCATCAAAGACAGGCCTCTCCAGAAGTCTGAGATGTGAGGCGAGAGAAAATCCAGACGCGTTTCACCTTAAAGCAATCACATAACCTATATTTTATCTACTTTGTGTTAATGTATTCAGCTTGTCTCAATGTATGCAAATTACTTTTGAAGAGCCTTAGTATCATCATTAGTTTGATCTCATGGGACAGACACTCACCATATTCTCTTGATGTAAGGAAGTGGAGTTTTAAAGTGAGGATTGCTTGAAATGGACTGAAAAGAAATGTTATGTAAGAGATACAAGATGATAAAGAGATGTAAAAAAGTGTATCGCAAAGATGAAGCAAAAGATGAAGAGAAAGATAAGAAGAGGATTAGAACAGAGAGGGAGAAGTAACAGTCTGGGTTAGTAGGATTGTTACTTGCATTATACATCACTGTTAAGTTATTAATTAAGCCAGTACATGCACCCACCTTGCCAGCACAGCTGAATGGTGATGGTGCACCCGATTTATAAAGACATTTTACAGCTGAGACCAAGGGAAGTAGAATTAATAGTATGTCAACATAAACTACTCTCTCCAAAGCTAGAAACCAGAGAGCCAAGTTTGTAATCAGCAGTATCATTAAGATGTAGAATCTGGTGTTGCTCCATTGGCTTTGATTGGAGCACTGACTTTTTGGAGTCGAGGAATAATTTGTTTGACCTTTTACAGCTTCATTTAATCGTTCTAATCCAGAAAGTGGATTTATATTCCTAGAAGAAGAAAAAAAAGCCCTCTGGGCGGTCCCATAGCTGCCATTTCTGCTTTTTTTTAATTCATTCTTAGTGATTTATCCTCTCTTGTTTTTGGCAAGAAGGAACAGTGGTGATTACTTAAATACGATGAAATTATCCTTTAATATAGAAAAAAGCCCATTGTGGTTTCCAGCAGACACTATAAAGCTATAACTTAGAATTACTGGCAATGCAAAGTCTGAAAGAAGAGTCAAGTAAATTCTATTTATATAGCCCAGAATCACAAATCACACTTTGTCTCAAGGGCCTTTATAATCCGTACAGCACGACAACCTTTTGTCCTCAGAAAGAATACAGAGTAGTTAAAGAGTTTTGACAACCAGTGGGTAAATCCACACATACACTCTCCATATTTTCCTTCCTTTTTATTAAGTTTACTGCTTTTGCCGACTCACATAAAGTTTTGTTCAATAGCATCATATATAATAAAAATCTAGTATAGAGTCTGCTTATCAAATCTTACTCTTTCAAGTCTCTTGAATTTAACTTTCAATCAGGGACGTATTTTGGAGGCGTGGCATTGGGTGGCGTCTGTCTACCTAGTTTGGTATCAGATGCTGTTACATTTAACACATTAATTTGGATTAATAAAAAAAAAGGAAACAGAAATTAATTTAAAGATTTGTTATGGCCACATTTTAGACTAAGTAATAGATTTAAGTTCAATGATAAACACAAATTAAAACCATTTATTGATTTTTAATTACACGTTTAGATATTTCTATTTAATGCTTTACTAGTCTGCGTGTCTTATAATAATACATCTTTATTTTGGGGGTTTTCCAAGCAAATATTGATTATGTTTAGTTTTGTATTTTATTGTTTTTTTATTGTATTGTAATGTAAATGTATCATAAGCTCCAAATGCTGAAATTTCTAAATATTACATTGATAATATTTAAAATATTGATATTAAGGTTTAACTGGGAGATTCTTGCCGTTTATTTATGTTATTTGTCACGTACAACATTAAACACAAATTCTACCATTTCATGTTGTATGGTACAGCACATTAAAGCTATTCTGCAGTCACCACTCTTGTAGTTCACACCAAAAACACTCTTTTCATTAAAAAAAGAATTGGTGGCCCAGAGCAGACACCAGCTAGCAGAGAACAATCATAGGTTTCAGCATCGATGCTAGCATCGAAATGAAACTGCTAGAACCCAGACCTACCCTGGAAGCCACTCTATAAAGCTTTACATCTTTGTCATGCAAGGTACAAGGCCCAATATCCCAAACCTACTATGATTTTGAGTCTTTCTATAGACTCCTATCAAGTCTGCTGAAATCAAAGCAAATCGGCCTAAGAGGTCCTAAAATATCTTCTTCTAGCTACATAAGGACTAGAGACATGACAATGTGGGGAAGATGTCCCCAGATACAAATTCCCAAAAGCAGGGTCCACCTTTAATTTGAGGTTTGAGGCAGGCAGAGAGGTAAAGGGATCTTACGTATTTTATAGTTATGTCTAGACTTCCTTCCCTCTGTATTTCCCCCAGGGGTTGCCAGTGTAATCCAATGGCCTGTGTAAACCAATGCTCCTAGCTTTATTGCACTGTGTGACTGTTCTCTCCCCTAAGCTAGACAGCCACACTACACACCAGTTATGCTCACACACACACACTACATGCAGTACATTTACACACATACACATGCACAGTCTTGCAGATAACTCAATGTACCCTTCCTAACTCTCCTGGAAATCCGGTAAAGACTCTGCCTGTGCAGTATGTACATGCATATCCATCTGTCTCTCTTTCCTTTCCTCTCTTGCTCTCACTCTCTCTTTTCAAACGCACACACATCACACTCAGAATCCACCCTGGAGGCCCGAGAATCTCATTTAGCACTTTAGAGAGAGGCCCAGACACTTTATTATGGCACATCGAAGGAGAAAAAGAATAGATGTTACAGTGGTACAAAGGGATGACAATAGAGAGCGAGAGAGAGGTGGAAATGATGTGTGTTTGTGTGTGTGTGTGTGTGTGTGAATGTGTGAGAGAGATGCACACAAAAGCCAAGAGGAGGAGAAATTAAAATTGGAGAAGGACCGATGATGCGAAACAGTCAACAATAAGTGCGAGGGAGAGAATTAGAGCGGCGAGGAAGATGGAGCGAGTGAGCGACAGAGAGGCGTCTTCAGGGGGTTTAGTGTGTTGTTGATGAGTAGTGACAGGTGCCAGCCAGTGGAACAAGCAGGGAGCACCTCTGTCACCAACCCTGACACACACACACACACACACACACACAATCCTGCAATGCCCCGATGCTTCCTCCCTCCTCTCCTTCTCTGAGTCTCTCTCATGCTGGGCTGGTTCAGGCCAGTCTGATTAGATTTTAGACATTTTTAGAAAGTTCATGGAACAGATAAAAGCCAACGTTCCCAGTGACAGCGTCCTTTTGAAGCGCTGTTAAATGATTCATTTAAGGGCTTTCAAGTAATATATCTGATAGTGATGGAGAGAGTGGTAAATGGGACAGGCAATGTTAGATTTTCAAAATAGGACATTTACAAACCTTTACACACATTAGAAGTCTAATAACAAACAATAAGATTAACACCTAAATCCCCAGACAAGGACAAGTTATGAGTACACACAAGTTGGCCGGGACCAGTGATTAAAATTCTCGTCTCGTCCATATTTAACTGGAGGATGCTTTGACCCATCCACCCCCTGGTGTCAAGAAGACAATTTTGTCAAATTGTCTGCAAAAATCATCTGTAGAGCAACAACTGAGAGACACTTAGACAGCAGCACACAGCGGTGCAGCGGGAGAGAGTAGCCAATCAGTCTTAACCTCGTTGTTTACAAGCCAATCTCAGCTCATCATACTGCTGGCAGATGTGTTCAGAATGCCTCTTCACTCCGAGTGAGTCATAGTTTAATATCTACATTTTATCCTTTATGTTACTTTCAATATTTGGCATTTGATTGTGCCCACAGACAAGTTACTTATGGGCAAGCAATGACTGTTTTTTGGTTGCTAGATGATTTTTGTGGTAACCTTTTTAAAAATTATTTTCATTCCACATGTTTACAGTGCATGCGCACTATTCATCCATTGTTGTGGAAAGTCACCGTGACGGGGCAAAGATTGAAGAAAAACAGGGCCTCAACTTTTACAGAGGAACAATAGAAAGAATAACAATAATTGATTAGACTCTAAAGATGCTGTTGTAACTTCATTGTAACATCATGGAGTTCTTTGGGAAAACTGAGGATGGTGAATGATGGCAGATTTCTAAGGATACAAAACAATGGCATGCTCCTCTATAAAGTACAGAACTGTTTGTATATAGAAAGCCATTAATCTCTGTGTCTGTCTCTGTTTTTCTTCAGGTCCAGGCAAATGTTGAGAAGGCACTGACGCTGTTTGGCCAGCTGCTGACAAAGAAGCACTTCCTGTTGACGTTCATACGAACCTTGGAGGCACAGAGGTGTCTGTCTTTCCTTCTTTATTTATTTATTGCTCAACTATATATATTTTTTGGTTTTAGTATTGGAGTTTATTCCAAAAGGGATTTCTACTATTCGAAAAAAAAAAAAACACTGCACTGCACAATGGGTGTAATGTTGCCTTTGTTTAGTCATGAGCGTCATAGTTACATTTTTTAATACTGTAGGTATCAGCCAAAAAAGTTCTCTGGAGGAAAAGCAAGGATTATTTGTCTTTGGAAAACATGCTTTTATCACCTGTTTAATATGATCAAATATGACATGAAAGGCTATGCCCAGGATTAGAGCAAATTGTTTATGGCAAAGGAGAGTTTGATTAAAGTTAAAAGTGCATTAATATTTAAATGAACTGTTATGTAGTTATTGGTGCACATATGTTTTAAGGAGCAGCTTCAGCAAAAGCTGAAGATGTATTTATATTGAATTTTATTATATTTTCAATGTATTATTACTATTACTATTTCCAGGTCATTTTCAATGCGGGACCGAGGCAACGTGGCATCTCTGATCATGACGGCCCTGCAGGGGGAGATGGAGTACGCCACCGGAGTCCTGAAACAGCTTCTGTCCGACCTGATAGACAGAAACCTGGAAAGCAAAAACCATCCCAAACTGCTGCTCAGGAGGTGAGGAAGAGGTGGAGAGACGTGGAACAAACATTATATATGATTTTAGTGGAATTAAATGTTTTATGTTAGTATTTCGGAACTGTTGTTGATTGAATTTGATGTCGTAAGTTCTTCTCTCAAGTTCTTTAAACTTAAATCAGTTAGTTTTGCATTACAATAGCATGAGTCAACTTTGAACAAATTATTCAAGTTCAGTTCAGGTAACTCATTTTTATTTCCTGTTACTGCATATTCTCCTAGACTTAGTGCCATTGTTACCAATGTTATTTACTGTATTGCACAGGAAAGATAGATCCTACAACATATCTGGAAAGTTCTAGAGGAACTCTGAGCAGGGGTTCCCAAACTTTTTCATGTCAAGTATTCCCACAATAGATGCACATTAGACCATGGACAACCTATTTTGTCTTAATGAATGTCCCTCTGAATATATATTTTTTTATTTTTAGGTTTGAAGTTTATATTATCTTCATAGTCAAAACTTTCAAAAGTTAAAATATGGACAATGATGTTCCAATAATAAATGAATGAGTATTTACTTATTTGGTTTGGAAGACAAATCTGAGGGTTCAACAAGATGATGACACATGAAGAAAAAGCAAGTTTAGTCTTTGTTTGTGAGAAAACGGATGCTTTTACCTCTTTAAGGCTGTGAGAATCCTTCAAATGATTGCTCATGTGCTCACTGAAGCAAACACTTTGCTTTAAGGGCTCACAAGCCAAGAAGTGGTAACCACTAGTTTAAATGGAGCACTTCTTTTAGGGACATAAATAACTAAACTGTAACCAAACTTTAAATCTATCTTCCCTGTAAGAGTACAAAATGGTGTAGCTCTTCCAAAGCAAATTGTTTTACATCATAATCATGTTACTCCATAATTTGGTTTGTTTTCTTCCTCTGTGTGTCAGAACGGAGTCTGTCGCTGAGAAGATGCTGACCAACTGGTTTACATTCCTCTTGTATAAGTTCCTCAAGGTAAGCCCCAAAACAAGGCGCAATCATATAATATTCTCTCAACATCTGTTTGCTGTACCTTTTAAACACTGATTAATAGTCATCATCTAAAGTGGATTTATATTGTGCTGTGTTTTTAAATGCATTTACACAGCCTGTGTGTTAGAGTTTTATTAAATGCCTCTGGCTTGTATTATTTCCCCATTGCATTTATCTCACTGAGCTTATTAAAAGGGTTTTCCTGTTTCAACTGCATATTTTCTTGCCTCACCAGTGCAGTATACATACAGTAGATCATCAAAGCCTCCCCGCAGCACACGTTCTTTCCTTCCTCTGCTGTTTTAATGTCCTTTTTTAGTCCTCTCCACTCTCATAATATCACTCTTTTAGCTAACTTGTCCTCTTCACTGATCTTCATGTCATTCCTTTAGCTTACTACTCCTCTTCCTCTGATCTCTCTTTCATCTTTGTGGGTTTTCTCTTGTCATTATTCCGCCGTCAGTCTCCCCTCTGCCTTAAGGTCATTAGTCTCACCAGGGGTGTGTGATGGCGCTCACACTGTTCTCACGCCCCCCCCTTCTTTTCCTTCATCCTCGCCACTCCTCGTCCCCTCTTCCTGTCTCTCGCTTTTACAGTCCAGTCAGAAAGGGTTTGCTGCCATTATGACCCTAATCACATTGTGAGTTCCATATGGTAATTGCTAACATGAGAGTCACACAGTAAGTAAAAACAATGGTGTAGAATATGGCATAAATAATGGGTGTAATTCTTTCATTTTGATGATGATACAAAGCATGCTCATATGTGTGCATGTATAATGTGCTGATATAGTATCAAAATGCAGCAAAAGTAACTTTATTTCCTAGAAAATAATAAATATACAACGTCTCTTGTGCATTGCTGATTTATAGTTTCTGATTGTTAGCGATGTAGGAATCTAAGCCCGTTCCCCTCTCCGTACCGCCAGAACCATCATTATATCCCTGAAATGTAAATGTCAGCATACAATTAGGGAGCCTTAATGAAGCCACTATATAGGGTAAATCTCGAAGACAAGCATGCAGCGGCCGGCGAGGACGGCGAAAGCCAGAGCAAAAACACAACAGTGTGATGTATGCTCGCTCTGCCTCGTTAGCAGCTGCCCACCTAATTGGCCCAGATGCTAACGAGGTTCTTAAAGCGCACAGCGGTCGAATGAGGAAAGGGGAGAGAGAGGGGGAATGGTTGGCGGGATAGGCGGGAAGGAAGCGAGGAAAGGGGTTAGAGGTAGGCGACAGGGGTGGTGGGGAGAGGGAGGAAGAATGGGGAAACGTGACAATTAGGAGTTAAGGAAGGGGAAGAGAAGCAAGCGGGAAGGAAGAAAGAAGAAGAGGGAGAGGAAAGTAATGAAAGAAAAAAAACGGTGAAACTAAAGAAGACAGTAGGAGAGACAGTGGTAGCAGGAAGGTTTTTGGTTGGATGGGGTCATGGAAAATGGATAATGAGGGGAAAATGAAAAAGATGGACAGAACAACCTTGTGTTTTTTCAGCACAAGTTTATATTAGTTGTAGTTTTTGTTACTTTGTCCAGAACATTGAGAACATTAGTTTGTAAGAGATAGATAGATAGATTTTTGTATCATTGATTTCAAGGGGAATCTGACTGAATCTGACCTACTGGCAGGCGTTATGAATAACTACAGTCTTCTCGCGGATGGTCTTGTTTGTTTATGTAGGTCATACAGAGGCATCAGCATTGAACCGAGACTGTTTTATAACCAGTTAAAAACTCCTTGTAGTACATTTAAGCAGAAGAAGGGAGTGGAAAATTTAAGACAGGTACACTCATCTGGCATTACGACATCATACAAATGTCCTGCACTGTCTTGTTTCCATATCAAAGGCCCCTTTGTGATTAAAGTCATCAGATATCATGAAACAAGGCGAACACTATCTGACCAGAACCGGCAGCTGCTAGCCCAAAGGCTGACATTTACTGGCTTGACCTGTTAAAGCTCATTAGAACCCAATAGATTAGCATCATATGTATTCATTTGAAAGCAGCTACATGAAGATATACTCTATGTGTGAATATAAGAGATAGAGAGATGAAGAAATTGTTGAGGAGAATGAAATAACAGTCAGGGGTTGAGGACTGGTATTACAGGGAGAGAGGAAGAAAAAACAGAGGAATGGGTGTGCTGGAAAAAAAGAGTGAGTTGTAGAGTGTGTGTGAAGGTGAGAGAGATAAATTAGTACTTTCCCCTGTTCTCACCTGGACCTCATGCATCTCCAACACACACACAGTCTGAAGTATCTCCCTGAGCACTGCACGGTCGATCATTAAGCTCTCGTCGGGATGAGTATCGGCCGTGATGTGTCCTCTCTCTCCCCTCTAAACTGCTGCTACTTCAGTCGGGAGTGTTTTCCTTGGGCCCAAGTGATGACTAATGACACTATTGATTGGCAAGTGTTTTTGATGGAGGGGCGAGTGGGAAACATATTTATAACATCTGTGTCTGGTCGCATAAGCTCTGAGATGTAAACGGTGGAAGAGAAATTAAAGGATTTATATATAAAGGCGCGTTCAGTCAGTCCTCCAGGCTGAAAGAGAAAGAAAGAGATTACCCAAGGTTGATTCACCCACTTGTAATTTCTAGAAGATTTTCAAGATTTCTAAAATGCTTTGCATGTTCCAGGCTGGATTCTGACAGCAGTGTCAGCCTGACCGTTTCTAAATCTGCCTTTGACGATTTGATAATACTATTATACAAATTCTGATCACTTTAATGCATTTATCGCCTAATGAAACGTGAGGTAAAGTAGACAGAAAGAGAGAGAAGATCGATAAAATTTAGTGGGTGTGGAAGTAAAAGATATGCAAGCTGGAGAACATTTTACAATGTTAATCTGTTATCTCTTATTAAAAAGATTTAAAAAAGAAATAATCAACTGAGTCACTGCATCAATGCATTTCACTCATTTGTCTCCGCTTACAGGTGGTGTCCAGGCCGAAAATCCACAAAGGAGAACTACTGCGAAGTGGTTTTGTTTTTGTTTATGAAGAGACGAAGCAGACCGACATTTTACACACATCTCACATATTACCTTAGAAACGGCCATGAATTTGTCCAAGAATGTCATGAATAGTTTAACTAAAGTGGAAGATTTCTGTCACTAGACGCAGACGGGGATATTTGCTGAGGGTTTGCAGCCCTTTTTCAGGCGCAGTCAACAGTCAAGGAATTTGTCCTTATTTACTAAAAGACCACACTGAGGTTTTGTGTTGTAGGAAACACACAGCTAAAAAGTGTATATTTGGTCTCATGCAACAGATTTTAAGGCATTTCTGTTCAGAGGCACAAAATGTGGGAGGAGGGAATGAAAATTAATACTAAGCTTGCAACACCTGATTCGTCACCGGAATACTGACTGCTGCTGCAGAGAAAGTTTAGTCTGAAATGTTAACATCTGGGAAAAGGAGGTGTAAAATCTGCAGTTTTAATGACGCATAAGGAAGATGTCACATGTGTTTTGCTGAGCTCTCTGCACACCATTTTACCACAGTGGCCACCTGCTTATATTCCTGACTTTCAATGTTTCACTGCAGTCCAGTGTGATATGATTGAATCAGCCAGCAATACTTTAAGTATGCAGTCATAACTGTTCAATTCAAACTGTTTCAAAAATTACTTTGCAGGTGATTGAATGATCCATCTGTCTTTCACAGTCTATCACGGCCCAGTCAGATCAATGATCCATATTACGTAGTCTAACTCTACATATACATATACATACATACACATTATATGAATCATTCTTTGCTCTTCTTTCATGAAGAACTACTCTCCAGTTCTGATGGAACTGATGCTAGCAGCATCCACGCTAACCTCTTTATCAGCCACCATTGTTGTTTTCAAGCTAACAGTCACACTTCACACACACACCATCACACATACCTAGTGTTAAACCATCCGTAGCTCATGTCCAGTCCAGTTATTCATTTGCAGAAAAAGCAGATCTGGATATGGACTATACTGTATTTTAGAATTTTTTTGCTGTATTTTTCCCGAACAGAGAGCCAGAACCAGAAGAGAGTATAAAGTGATTCATCGAGGGAAAAAATCTAAAATGCTATTTTTTTTTTAGGATTTTCTCTAATCTTTGTTTTTCTTGTGAATTACTGGACAGGTTTCCCTCCTCAGGCCTCTAACTGTTGTTCAAATGAAATTGTTCAAATGAAAGACGGTTGAACTGCTGGCAACGCCTCTCTTTCTGTCTTCCTCCTCACCAGGAGTGTGCCGGGGAGCCTCTGTTCATGCTTTACTGTGCCATCAAGCAGCAGATGGAGAAGGGACCCATAGACGCCATCACAGGAGAAGCCCGCTACTCCCTCAGCGAGGACAAGCTCATCAGGCAGCAGATTGACTACAAAACACTGGTCAGTAAACTTATTGTGTCTTGAGGCTCGTCTGCTTTGGTCTGAGTCACTTGATGGGTTGCTAAGCTTTAGTCACATTTAACAATGATGAAGATTTTAAAGCAAACTAACTGATCAGCAGCTGAAATGTGGCAGCCGCCTATTTGCTTAATTGGTCAGGAGTCTGCTGTGGGGAAGGATTTCTTCCAGGGTAAACATGGAGCTTCAGCATCAGTTGTGTTTGGAAGGAGAACGTGATCTGGCCATGAACCGACCCGACTACGGGCCAGCGTTAATCACACTCTCTCTCCAAACAAAGCACTTCAAGTTTGGATTGGAAACATACACACAAACCTACTTGTCCGCAGGATCTGCTACAGTTGTTTTGTGCGTAAGTGCGAAAGTTGAGTTATTATAGCCCCTAACAGACTGAACAGACTAGGAAAATGTCCAGCTTTTAAAATAGTTGCTGCAAACAAACTAGGTGTGAAGATGCTGTCGGGTACATTCAAATGCACCTGAACAATCATCCAAACATCTCACTAGTTGGCTCTGTTCTTGCAGTGTTTCTGCCTAAGCCTAATTTCTTTTGTCTGTTTCCATTTCCCTTTGTTTCCTTTGTTTTTCTGCCAGACGCTGCACTGTGTAAACCCAGAGAATGAGAATGCCCCCGAGGCGACGGTCAAGTGTCTGAACTGTGACACTATCACACAGGTCAAAGAGAAGCTGCTGGATGCTGTGTACAAGGGCAGCCCCTATTCACAGAGACCCAAGGCTTCTGATATGGACCTAGGTAAGATGTAGAGTACTGCATATTCTAACTGTATCAGACATGAGCAAAGGTGTAATTAGAGTGGGCAAAAAGCTCAGCGCACTACAGCTTAAAGACCCGTTTTAGCTTGAACACACCCCCTTCACATATTGAAGCATTTATTTAAATTCAAAGGGCGAGGTTTAATCCAATTACATAAGCCGCTAGCTGACGTTAGTGAAGCTTCAGCAGATGCAGCGGAGGTAACAGAAAGGAATTAAATACTTTTAATTATTAATGAATTAATACGCTTAATATCAAATTACAACTCCAAACTCTACATCGACAGGAATTGATTTCTGTTGGTATGTTTTACAGGGGGGCATTACCTGTCTTCCTGGGCAGTTTTTTTTTTTTTTTTT
>NW_023339707.1:4402300-4418601 GCF_004916995.1 Morone saxatilis | reverse complement strand
AGCTAAAAGATGCTAAAACGCTCTGTGTAGCTGAACAGAACTGCCGAGGTGGTGGTAATTATTTGTGCGTTGATTGAGTTAATTTTAAAACATTGATTGGCACAGCTTTAGAGGACCTGTGTGTAGAATTTAGTGGAATACTGCTTGCCTTCCAAGCGTGTAGGAACAGTGTCTTCAAAATACACAAAAGGCCCTCTTTCTTGGTTTGTCCAATCTGGGCTACTATAGAAACAAATCAGGGATCAGGGGTCAGCAGTTGGTCAGACTTGGCAGTTGGCCAATGGTGGCACGTGTGCATGGCACGTGTGCTGGCATGCAGTAGATTAGCCAATGTCAAACTAGCAGTAAGTGTGCAAGAGAGTTTGAAGTGCACTCTCATCCACATCAACCAAATTGTCTCTTTCACAGCTATTGGCAGGTGCGCTCCCTGTCTTATTAAAGGACCAGTGTGTAGGATTTAGTGACATCTAGTGGTGAAGTTGTTATATTTAATTTCTGCCCATAGATCCTCCTAAATGTTACACACTGGAACATTTGAGTGGAAAAGTAAATTGAGAAAAATACTATGCGGCAACACATCCTCAGAGTACTTGTGTTCTTGGCTCTAAACCTCTGTTCCCTCTCTCGGAAGAATGGCGTCAAGGTCGGATGGCCAGAATCATACTGCAAGATGAAGATGTCACAACTAAGATCGACAATGACTGGAAGAGACTCAACACGCTGGCTCACTATCAGGTACACACAGAACAGGCACAAGCAAGAGTCGACAGTAAAGTCGCATTCATACACTGAGGGTTTTGGTGTGTGTGTTTTAATGTGCAGGTAACAGATGGTTCAGTGATCGCCCTGGTGCCAAAGCAGAACTCTGCCTATAACATCTCCAACTCTTCCACCTTCACCAAGAGCCTCAGTAGATACGGTACGATTCCCAATCTCCATTTGACGTGATCCCATTTTAGATGTTCCGTCAAGCATTCCCATCTCTCCAACTGCCTACCTCCCTCCACACCCTCTAACTCTTTCATTCACTCTTTCTCTTTGTTTATCGTGGCTATGATTGGGCTCTATTGTTGTTGTGTTTTTCACCTCCCTCCGAGTGAATGCCAATCCTTTTTATCCGTTGCTATCAGCCCAGGCCAAGGCCATTCCACGGCTATTTCCAAGCAGTCCGCAAATGACAGGCATTAAAGTAGACACCTCGATCCCCAGCTGATGGAGTGAGAGAGAAAAAGAAAGACAAAGGACACCTGGCAGTCAGCGATAGACTGAGGCCTGGCGTCAATATGGTTTACTTCACTGGAAAATTAAACTATTTAGAAGATAAATTGCTCTGTAGCAAAAAACTGGACCATCTGATACAAAGTGTGTAGTGACCCTCAGGCATTTTTGCCTCTATTTGATAGTTGACTCTGTACAGGTAGATAGGAAACACAGGGAGAGAGAGAGGAGCGGTATGACATACAAGAAAAGTCTTGGACTGGAAGTCATTTGGAATCTTGTTGAAGCTGTGTATTACACACTTGGAAAGGAAAATAGACTCTATTTGAGTTGTTATCCATTGAGGGCCGATTCTGAAGACAATTATAGTAGCTGAAAATAGTATAGGGGTGAGACCTCTGCTTTTTGCTCTAAACCAGTCATCAGATAGCGAAGTGGTGGTCTTCAGCAAAATAGGTAATATTCTATTTTCCAGACTGTTCGACTCACCAGAAAGGTCAGTACGATGACAGTGTGTTTAAAGGTGCCCATTTACACCACTCCCCGGAAGGTATGGACATTTATTCAAACCGTCAGTAACTTTTTAAATCTTTGCCTACTTGGGGATGCGCCAAATAACCTGTAAATAAAACGTATTGTCATGTAAAAAGGTATTACTGTACAAAACACTTGCCATATTTACACATATAGTGCATATGGAGCAACATTAGCATTCGTGTGAAGTTGTGTTTCTGGTCAGCCGATAATGAATATTCACTCCCTTCAGAGCTCTGGCTCTCCACCAACACCTGAGAAACACATTCTGGCTCTATAGCTTCTAAATGCTCCACCATGTTCACCAACTAGTTGCTACTTTTGGTTGTCTGCTGTTCGGTTCTGG
Source organism: Morone saxatilis (assembly GCF_004916995.1). Taxonomy (NCBI): domain Eukaryota; kingdom Metazoa; phylum Chordata; class Actinopteri; family Moronidae; genus Morone; species Morone saxatilis. The sequence goes on along the minus strand of NW_023339707.1, from coordinate 4,416,503 downwards.
ACATGTAGCATACAGTAATTGTTAGAACTTTTCAGTAGCTGCCTGCTGGAGCCAAAATGACTGCAATGACAGTGGTAAAATGGTAAAATTAAACCAAAAGAGTGGCTATAGTGTAAACATAGTCAGATCTAACAACAAATACCTGAGATGCTGATCGATTTGTCTTGACTTGAATAAGAACAGAAAGCTCTAAATCAGTGCCTCACACAACACTTACACAGTATTGGATTAGTGAAAAGATAATGTCGTTGGCATTACATTTCTAATATCAAAGGTCTCTTTTTCATGATCATCTCATCCTGCTTAAATACACAGCTGCAGCTATTTTGATTCACAGCGAATACATTTAAATAATGTGTTTGCGTGTTCATATTTGCTTTATGGTTTAATTGTGATCATGTGGGTGTGTGTGAGTGTAGGAGTGTGTTTATGAGCACGGGTAAATGTTGGCCACCAGTGGCCATGATGGGTTCGGAATCAAAGCCACTCAGCACCCTGCTGGCAAAAGCAACAACAGCACTAGACACCACCCCACTCAGCCTCTTTCACTTTTCTATCCCGTGCTCTCCCATTACTCTCCATTTCACCCCTCTCTCTCCTGACCTTTTTGTCTCTCTGTCCATTTAGCCCACCCACCCCCCTTTCCTGTCATCTCCCCCACATTCTCTTCTCTCCTCTCCACATTTTCACCAAACATAAAGGGATTGCAATGTGCATCAACAGCTCTCTCTTTTATCTCTCTACCTCTTCTATCCATCCTTCCTCCTCAGGAGTAACAGCTACTCAGCATATAGTCCTGTCCCCTTTGTGCACCTCACCTCCCTGGTTGCTTTTCCCCTCTCCATCCTAAATGGAACAGTCATAGATATGCATCTCCTTGCTTCACTCTAATCAACTTTGACACTCACGTCATGAATAATGAAACAGATATAGATGATAGAGAAAAGTGGAGGGGGAGTATGAGTCACAGTCTGTAAAAGAGAGGAAAAGGTTAAAGAAATACACTGAGTTTTGGGTGATTTTTGGTTTATTAGTTGACTTACCTGTAAGGCAATGAGAATCTACATGCTTTAAGTTATGTGGTACAACCTGCGAAAGGAAGAATAATTGGCTGCAGTAATTGCTGGTTTTTGAAAATCTGAAAATGATCTCTGGTAGGAGAAACCAGCCTTTTTTTTGTTCACTGAACACAAGCTGACATGGTTCTACAAATAATTCAGTATTTTGTTCCTGGCTATAGAGAGCATGCTGAGGACAGCCAGTAGTCCAGACAGCCTACGATCCCGAACACCCATGATAACCCCTGACCTGGAGAGTGGAACTAAACTGTGGCATCTGGTGAAGAACCATGACCACTCGGACCAAAGGGAGGGCGACCGAGGCAGCAAGATGGTCTCTGAGATCTACCTGACCAGGCTGCTGGCTACAAAAGTAAGACACAGAACCAGTGTTTTAAAAGTTTATTCCAGCCAGGGTGAAAAAAACCTCTCAGACAGCACTTACAATCATTTGGGGGCAGTAAAACTCACCACTGAAACTCAGACTAATGGAATCTTTTCCGCATTATCAGCTCTTTAAGGCAGAGTGATCCACCTCACCTATTTAATGGTAGAGGAAACTACTAATACACAGAGTCTGCTGCTTATTAAGGAGACTAAAAATGTATTAGATCACATCATAAAAATGTAATGCATTCCTAAATCAGGTAAATGTACATACATTTTACATTTGCAGTTATTCATTTGACACTTTTGTCCAAAGTGACACACAAAGGAGGTACAATCCAAGCCACAGTAGGAAAAGCCTAGAGCAAAAACATCCAAATTCCAAAGATAAATTCCAAGACAGCAAGGACAGAGAGCAGGGTAACATAGCATAGCAGTGGTAAGAAAAAACATGACCAGACCAAAGGTGGTGTTGTATAATGACGAAGTGAAGAGCACCAAGCTCTCCTTGTGGTACCCCAGTGAAAAGAAAACAACTTCTCCTCTTCCCATGCTGAATGATTGCCCTATAACTGACAGCAGTGCAGTTTGAGTGGAATGACCACTCTTGAAATCACACTGGTTTGGTTTGTGAGAGGAAATGGCAGACTTGGGCAAAAACTGTACACCCTACAAGTAAAATATTCTTGTATAAAATGAGTATATGTACTGTATACGTTCTCCATTGATGATGGAGCTTTATAATTTTTTTTATTCATTTAACCAAATTATATTGGTTACCAGTGTGAGAAAGGGCCCATTGTATACAATACAGGGATAAACAGACCCATAACAATTCCCTCCATCTTGGAACAGTATGAGCCAATCCAGCTGTCTTCCCTTTCCTCCTTCAGTGTCTCTCAGTTTACCATCTCTTTCCTAATTGTAAGAGGGGGGAGAAATATTGCAATGGGCAGCAGTTACAAGAGAGCCAGCTTTTCAATTTCCACTGGTAATAAGAAAAAACAGATTAATAAAAGGTGGACTTGTGGTGCAGAGTGCGGGGAGGCAGATACAGGAGGTGTCAGGAGACAGGTAATTTGTTGAGGGATTGAAGATTTGGCCATGCATGATGAAAAAAACAGAGAGGCAAATGCAATTGAGAAGCTCATCTTGTCCTTGTCTCTCCATGGCTGTCTTTCTGTGTCTGCCCGGGCGTTTCGTCTATGCAGATCTCAGTACCTCGATCCGCGACTGGGACAGAATTCATTCCTGTTCCATTTCACAACGGCTGACTAAATACGATCCCCAAACATTTCTGCAGTAATAGATTCTGCCAGATGGAGAAGTCTGGGAAACAAATGTGTTGTTAGGGAAATTCATTTAGCTACATTTGATGTAATTATGTTGAAGCACTGTCATTGGAGGAAAGCACCATCCAAATCCAAGAGCTGGGGTTCCTGTTTGTGATTCTGTCACAGTCACAGAGCCAGAGTTATCACTGTGATTCCCAGCGGGGCCATTCATACTAAAAATGTACACACTTATGGCCCATTCCGGTGCTGTGGATACAGGTAAGGGGGGAGATGACACAATACAGTGAAACTGTATTAATTGTTATTCTCTACATTCTCTGAGTTTTCACAAGATTTTCTTCTCCTCTAATTAACAGGTAGATTTGAAACTAATGTTTTTGGGGTGGTGTCCTTGAGGTGTGGTGTTGGGTGGTTGATCATGAGTAGCAGCACAAAAATGCTCAACACATGAAGGCCTAAATCAATATAAGTAATAAAAAAACTATGAACACAAAGGTCAAAGCAAGTTACAATAATAAGGCAAAATTACGTGTATTAAAAAACCCCACAAAATGCTTGTCAGACATGAGATCAAATAAAGATAAAGAACAATGAAATTAAATTATGACACAAAAAAGTCCCATCCTAACCAACCAACACGGATTACAAAATAAAATCAAACACAAAATCATTACCATATTAAAACTATTAAGAGTAACACTTAAAAAATACATTGAAACAACAACATAAAAACAAACTAGGATTAAAATTAATTAATTTAAATTAATTAATTTTAATTAATTAAAGTCCTACTGACAAAAATGTAAAATGTTTTTTTCTGTCCCCATCCTTCCCTTTCAGGGTACGTTACAGAAGTTTGTGGATGACCTGTTTGAGACCATCTTCAGCACAGCCCACAGAGGAAGTGCACTGCCACTAGCCATCAAATACATGTTTGACTTCCTGGACGAGCAGGCCGACAAACACTCCATCACAGACTACGATGTACGACATACCTGGAAGAGCAACTGGTAAGCGAGGGAGTTGGTCTCTTTTCACCTGTAGCTGCTGTAAAATGAATCACCATGGCTGTACAGTATTAATACTACTGGATACAGTGTTCCAGAATTTCACCTTTAGATCTCCAGGCTTCTTCACTTTTGGTCCTCATGTATTTGCATTAGAGTCTCTCCCTGGCTGAGCCTAGCTGACTGCCCATGCATATGAATAATTCATATGACATAGTATGTAAATATTTAAGTCATTTTTAAACCAAAAACTTTGCCTGGTTTTAGTTTCTGAAACATGAGGATTTGTTGCTGTTCTTTGTCTTATGTGATAGTAAACTTAATATTTGGGTTGGCCAAAATGATCAATTGGATGACGTCACCTTGGACCTTTTTCACTAAAGTTTGACATTTTACTGACTAAACAAATTATTGATTATTCAAGAAAATAATCTAATTTACGTAAACATTTTTATTTGTAACCCCTTTATTGAACCTAATAGTTCAAATCGTGACCATTCAAAGACTAAAATTTGAATGTGTTTTTCATAGTTTTGACGTGTTTCTTTTATAATGGATGTATTGCGCAAAAAGTTTATCTGAACCAGATGACTTATGGACAATGGAATTACTTTTCAAATTTAAATAGCCTTGTAATTGGGTCTGTTATGTAACAGGACATAATGTTATCAGTAATTGTATATACCCCATCTGCAAATGTCTGAAAAGTAAATAGCTTTGTGAATAACACTGCATACCAAAGTCAATAAATCAATAAATCCAGGTCTGCAAAATGCATGAAATATTAAACTGGTTGCTGTGTCGGATGTTTAGCCATAATTTACTGGATGATTTAATAACATCTTGAGACTAGCATTGCATTTAGTTAGTATTTAGGTGAGCTTTTTATTGAAGTTCTGACCAAGTACATTTTCTACTAGTCAGCTGCTACACAGCTTTAATGCACACAATGCACTAATCAGACCTGAAAATGAATTAGTGTAATATGTAGAATAGTAAAATAAGCAACTGAAGCAAAACACTCACTCACTTTGACTGAGACAGCTGTCACAAGGTGCATGAGGACAGGACATCGCCAGGTTACAAATACAGTTTCATGTTTACACAAACAATGTCTATTCTGTATTCTCTCTCCAGTCTTCCTCTGCGGTTCTGGGTGAATGTCATCAAGAACCCCCAGTTTGTGTTTGACATCCATAAGAACAGTATCACAGACGCCTGTCTGTCTGTGGTGGCCCAGACCTTCATGGACTCCTGTTCAACGTCAGAACACAAACTAGGAAAAGACTCGCCTTCAAATAAACTTCTCTACGCTAAAGACATCCCCAACTACAAGAACTGGGTAGAGAGGTAAGTCAGAGTTGAACCTGGACAAACTGACACTCAAATCAACTATATTAAAGAAGAAAAAAACAGTACATCCACAGTTGTATGTGAAAAGTTTCCATACAAGTTGTTGGAAGCTGGAAATTTTTAATAAACTGTAAACTTGTCTTTAAAGAAGGAGGTAGAGGTGTAGGTAGAATGGTGAGATCAAAGTTAATTACACTTCTAAACTGCTAAGCTAAAAACAACTGTAAGATTACAAGAACATAACAGTTATATCTGGTACTAGCATTTAAAGCATTTGAGTGAAGTCATAGGAGTAGATAGTTGGATTAAATTAGTGCAAATCATTACAGCAACCTTGCTCCAGGCCTATAAATATGAAACACAACGTTCTCACAGTGCAGAAAGTCGCATAATACAAGTCCTGTCTGTGACATTTTAAACTTGCCTTGTGAATTTAGGTCCGAGACAAAAAACAATTCCTTTGATTTTCAAATCCACTTCAGCTGTAAAAAAGAAAGTGATGTAATAAAACACACAGGTGAAAGGGAGATTTGAAGCAACTGTTTGCCATCTCTCTGCAAATGGAGGCTCACTGAAAAACGTCCTCTAGTTCACCCTTCATCTTTTATTCAGCTCCAGAATGTTTAACTAAACTTGGGATAAGTTATGCACCACCGACGCTTGCCACAGCCGTTGTTTCTGCTTTTGGGGAAGAGTCCAATAGTCTCTAAGCAGCTTTGTTTGGCAATGTGCATTGCAGCTCCTCCCACAGCATGCATTGATGTTGTTAAGAGACGACGAAAGAGTCATGATTTTTTTACCCTGATTGCTAAAATATCATGTTTACAGGACAGAGAATAACAACTACTGATGATAAAAATGATGAATAAAATGAACTAATTAGATTAAATTATGTTAGTTAAAAAACAAACTCCATTGTGCATTCTTCCCTGTCTTCTGCTGCCGCAGCACTCTGGAGCTGGAACAGAAGAGCAGACAATTATCCTGGCACAAAGTCCATTTCTTTATTTCAAGCAACATACTTGAATGTGCTACAGTGAGTCCTAAGGCTTGCAGAGAGTATTTGGAGGCAGTATGAGATAATGATTTATAGGTGATGTTTAATTGGGTGCAGTTAAACCTTGTTTCCATTATGCCTCCTAACCCACACTCAACCCCAACCTGCCCTGCTGCTGTAAACCTTGAGATAGTTGAGATATAGATTCTGCGAACATGTCCCGGTGCAGCTCAATATTGTGATATATTCCTAATATACTGCATTGTGTGTTTTCTGCCTGCCTCGCTTTCAATGGACTTTTTGCTCCTCGGATGCAGCCAACAATACTGAATCAATAATGTGAAGATTGTTGTTGGTCTGACAGCATAGACCTCAAAAGGTGCAAGTTAACGCTCAGTCATCATTAGAGACTGTACGGAAATTATTGGGATAGGGAGCGTGGCTGAATCTATATATAATTTTTTTAATTTACTTATTTTAATGTTCTCCTCTGCATTATTAATATTTTCTTTTGACCCTCCCCTTAACCTAGAAAATAACTGCAATACCAAGCACCTAAAATCTCAAAATAATATATCTATTTTTGAATAAAGGGGACTGGACACAAGCAAGAGCTCTGACGGACTTGGGCACAGTATTTGCAACGTCAGAATAATACAAATGTATATGAATTACATTAGATGATACTATAGTCCAATAAACCCAGTTCCCAACTTCCTTCCTTAAGGGACTTCTGTCACTGAGTAAAATGATGACCCCTGACTGAAAAACAAAAACAAGAAATACGTAACAGCCACTCTTTTCTGACTACCCTCTTCCTGCCTTATAATTTTCCTACACTTCATTAGTTTTCAAGCAGAAAAAACTTACACATTTGCTATTGAATGACACACAGTCCCCTCCTCTTCAGCTGTGTCCCTCACGTGTCCATTTGTCCTATTAAAGTGTCCTTGAGCATGATACTGAAACATCACCTAAATACTGAACATGAAAATATGAACTGCATCAGTTCCCCAGTGAGAAGACTGGCCACCAGCTGCCACTGTTTGCATTCAGAATATTTAATAACCAGTAAGTTTTGCTGGCTGTAAATCAAGTTTTGGATAGAATACAAATATGTGCAAAACTCTGCCCAATCTCTCCTCTAGGTATTACTCCGATATCTCCCGTATGCCAGCCATCAGTGATCAGGACATGAGTGCCTACCTAGCAGAGCAGTCCCGCCTGCACCTCAGCCAGTTCAACAGTATGTCTGCGCTGCATGAGATCTACTCCTACATCACCAAATACAAAGATGAGGTGAGCTCCCTCTGGATGTGGAATAGAATCAAATAGAATGGAAAAGAGTGTTGTAATTACTGGGTAGCAGTGTGTGCTGTGTCATTTCCCCCTTTACTTGTTTTGACGAATACCATGAGGTCATTTTAATTAAATTATACTGATAAGCAGTCCACATCAGCACAGGCTGGAAGGTATTATCACCATTAGGATGCACATTAAGGCATGAGCTTATGAAGCTAATGGAGCTTCATTAAATTTATGTGATTTTTCCTGCATGTACAGTATTTTGTATAAACCAGGCGCATGTGTGTCTGTCTGTCTGTCTGTCTGTCTGTCTGTCTGTGTGTTTGTAAACTTGTATATGTACCCAACAGTGGACCTCACTGTCATTACACATTTATCACCACAAAGCCAAAAGGACAAATTTTGGAGGTCCCTTTTTTGTCAACCTTTAAATCATGCTAAAATCATGTCTAAAACCCTAACCCTCTTGGCAATTTCTTTAAAACAGTTTGCACATTCACAGCAATATAATGATAAATAATCTTAAAAGTAAGTTTTCTTCTCTATTTTTATGTCTTCAAAATGACCAGAAACAGAGTTCGAGTCAGTGTAGACCATTGGTCCACTGTTGAGAATGTAGGCATGTACGTGTGTTTAAACTTTTAAAGGAATATGCTTTCATGCTGACAGTTATATGAGGAGATTGATACCATGTTCATATCTGTCCTGTTAAAACCAAAGTGCAAAAAGAGCAATTTGGGGTTTTAATTTTCTTGGCCAGGTGCATTGATTTCATCTGGCCACCTCACAGTGAAGACAGGACTTGTGGAAGTCATTGCTCCTGCCCAGAAAGGCAGTATATGGATGTACATAAAAACAAATGTTGTTTTTACACTTTTTTTTAACACAAGATATTACATGTTCATTAGTTTGTATTTAGATCTGCTCGTTATTATACGTCTTCCTCTTCATCCCTTTAATTTTCTGCTCCCATTAGTCACCATGGTTCATATACTCCTCTAGTCCCTGGTGGACAACCACATGTCCTCGTCAACCTCCACTTTCCCCTACTTTATCATGCTTTCATGTAGTAAAAGATAAGTCGCCTCAGCCTCTTCCCCTCCCCTCCTTCCTTTATCGCAACAGTATTACAGTAGTTACGCCGGCTGCTTGCAGCTGGCTCCATTCAAACCAACTGCTCCCCTTCATTAGAGCCTATTATCCAGATGTAGGCAGCTGCACGGTCCCAATCGCCTCTAACACATGCCCTGACCTTACACGCACATACACAAACACACAGACTGTACACTGCAGTGCTTAGCACAGTCACATACACATTCTAATGCACATACACACATTAAACAAAATGATGTACCACAAAGACAAATTCACACATAAATACAGTCTTTTTGTGCTTACTGTACCAGCTCCTCCTTCCCTTGTTCATGTCACGCTTAATAAGACACCAACCCATACCTTCCTGTATACACTCCCAGTGGCCATTAACATGCCATTATAGACATCCCACTGGCCCGCACATCTGCCCCGCCAACCCTGTCCATTTTGTCAGCCCATGTTGTCAGCGTTAGTTTAAAATGTAATCACTAATGAGAAAACTGAAATTGCCACTAGAACGCTCTTTCTGTTCAAAAACCGGTGTATCTGTGCACAAGCTAAATTTAAGGTTAAGGAGCGTAAGAGAAGCACCCAGTGTGCTTTGCTTCATGCTATGATTGAAATTACTGTTTGAGGTGTGATGATATAGTGTAATCTTCCTCCATATTTGTGTCCAGATCCTGTCAGCGCTACAAAAGGACGAGCAGTCGCGCAGACAGCGGCTCCGTGGCAAGCTGGAGCAGGTCATCGACACCATGGCCCTGGCTAGCTGAGGACCGGCCAATCGCACGCCTGGGCTAACAGAGAACTGGCCAACCAATACGCCTTCCCTGACAACCTTTGTGACATTTTGACCCCTCGACGTTTGAAGTCTGTCGTTATCACCCTCACAAACAACAACGAACAGCAGCGGGAAAAGACTGCAAGGACACAAGCACCCAGCAGCAGCAGCACACTGGAGAGACAGCAGAGTTTGGAAGTATGGCCCCGCCAGCCGGGTTGGCTTTTTTTGTTCTCTGAGCCACCAACCCAGCCCCAAACAACCAAATCAAGCGCACCCTCAGCCTCAGACGATATGGACCTCAGCTCAGGAGAGCGTTTATTTTCATCAAGGCCCTCATCACATCTAGAGTTCTATGGAAGAAGCAGTTGGCCACAATCAGGACCAGTACATGCACAGTGGTGACCAAAAACTCAGCCAGACACAGAGCTGAAATGCTACGGGAAAGGCACAGCCGCCAGCTAGTAGCTTTTCACAGCCAAGATTATGGTTCAGACTGTGAACCAATAAAAATCCAGGATATATTACTGCGATACTTGATCCCTGTAAGGAGTTTCTCTTTTCTGTTGCCGTCCTCCATAGGGAGGTCAGAGGTCAGGGACAGCTACAGAGCAGCAGCCATGATGCTGGTAGAGATTGTGCGTGTTGCTCAAAGACACTTCAGCAGGGTGGATACTTGGCATCACAAAAGCTGCTGCCACTGCAGGGCAACCAGGAGGAAGGACTTTGCAGGGAAATTTTTCCTCCAGGACTGACTCTCCAACTCTCTATCAACAAGAACTCCACTGTAGTGTAAAAAAGGACATTTTCAGTTTCATAACTCTGCATTTGATTTGTTATTGCATTTGATTCCATTTTTCCCCCCCAACTGCCTACTCTCCCCAGTGCTGTGCCACTTGTGTTACTGCTGAATTTGCACAACAAAGCTAAATCAAAAGAGAAAAGAGGATATATGAATATATATATATATAGATATATAAATACAAACCTTTTGTTTTTAAAACAAATGAAACGTTGAAAAACATGTTTTCCATTTTAATGTACAAAAGATACGTTTGAGAAGAGGATTTGATATTTCCAAGATGAAAACTTATGAAAACACAAGGAAAAAGTCGTCCTGTGCCATGTTTTACTTTGAATGTTGTTTAGTGCAAAGAGACTTCTTTTCGTTAGATGAAATGTGCTATGATAAAAATGTTGTCATATTTAGTGACTGAAAGTGAGACTTAAATAGGTAAATGGCAAAATTATATATATATTACAGACACTTTCTATATTTCATGAGGTCTTTGGGGCAGATATGTGTTACATGTTTGGCTCTAAAGGTAGTAAAGAGACAAATGATGTCTGGAAGTCGCCTGTGAGCCAACCGACCTACAGTGCTTTTGTGTTTGTTTTTAGAGAAACCAAATACATCGAGGCCTGGTCAACTGATTTAGATGAGATAAAAGTCGTTTTTGTGGAAGCCAGCCTCATGCTGTGGTAGCAGAGAACTATAGAGGCATTAGGCAGTCGTTTAAGTTGAACCCTGGCACACTGTGCTCTCGGTCTTGTTTTCTAGACTTCCCCTCTTGTCTGAAAAATTTCATAACCTGTGCCATCCAAAATGAAGGCCAGTTTTGGTGTGCGGAAGTTGAAACAGTATTGTTTAATTTTTTTGGCTTGTTTTCTAGTCCGCAGTAAAGGTGGTAAAGCTAATGGTTCCATTTTTGAAATGTGAATGTGGTTTATGAAAAAGATAATGAAATGTAGCTTGATTTATGTAAGTGTTTTTGTACCAGTTGAAGGCCTTTCTCTTTTTTCGTTTTGTGATTTTATAGGGGTGAAAAGAAAAAAAACTAAAATGTTTTCCTTCCAGTATGTGCTGCTCCACATTAACTTGCAGTGCTTAAAAAAAACATGCATTCATAAACAAGACATTCCTTTCCCCTGTGACTGTAAAAAGGGTACAAGGCTAATAACAAAGGCTAGAAAATACAGAAAAAACATGTTCAACAAACCAGGGTAATATACTTTATGTGGTCGTCCATCCTGTAAGAGCTTGTTTTGAAATGTAGAGCACCCGACCAGATGCATCAACAGTCAGATCAGATGGAAGAGTTCAAGAAAAGAACTCCTCTACTCATCCATCTTGTCCCTGTTTGTTTTGATATAGAAGAAAGCAGGTTAAAATGCATCAAGTGCACCTTTTAGAACAATACGACTTTAAAGGAAACAGTTACAGATGCCTCAAAATCATTTTCTTTTTCTTCCTCTTCAACAGCGCTTCCCTCAGATTTGTTTTCCCTGTGAGAGAGTCGAAATGCCTCAACCAGCCGACACTAGCTTCCTCTGGTTCAGTCCAGTTCAGGTAGCAGAGTTTTGCAGGTGCATCAGTAACCTTACAGGCCAGGGCTGTTGGGGAAGGCCTGGTAGGTTTCTTTCAAATTAAAAGTCTCTAAAACCTTCTGAGTTATCTTTTCGGTTCTCCAAGAGCCTATACTGAGATACTCTGAGAGGAGGAAATTGAAAGATGTCAGTTATTTTCAACCTCAGTCTTACTTTCTTGAGTTTTTCTATCTTAGTGATAGATCATTGTGGTTGCAGGGAGTACTGCTCTTCAGTACAATCCAGTGGATCAAAGGTGAAACTCAAAATACTTTCAAACACAGTCATAATCCATTTGCAATAAGACCCGCCCACACCGTTATTATCCATGGCCTCAGACATGCCAATATTGGAGTAGATGCTAATCCTAAACTAGCTGACACAAAGACATTTCAAGTCTTTGATGGCACATTCACATACTTCAAGGATTTATTGTAAGTTTAAAAAGCCAATCAAAAAAAATACATACATGTACTGTACGTGTTTAAATTATAATTACATGTACAATAAAGAGCTTTTTTTCAGAGTTGCAAAATTGTTAAGCTAAAAATTAATATCTATGGGTAAGGGTGATTAAAAAAAAAAGATCAGTTATATTCAAAGAAGACCAGCAGCTAGCAGACTAAATGTGTGAGCAACACTTACATAGCACCAGATGGACCACTAACTGACATATCCTAAGTGATAATTGTTCAGTCACAGCTGTTTAACAGCAGGAATGAAAGTGTGACTCTTGCATTTGGTGCGACTGGTGAGTTTCAGTCACCTGAGTTTGTGGTGAATTACACCAAGTCACATGCTTTTAAAATGTTAAGAGATGACACTAAAATAACCTAAATTATCATTTCATGGTACAGCGTTAACTATGAGGCATTGCTAGGCAATAGCCACATGGTAGCTGATGTTAGCTACTGAGATAAGGTGATTACCTTGCTAACATTCTAACCTAAAAATTGTTTAATAATCGAATGACTAATCCCAAGTATATCTAAATATAGAATTGAACATTACATATTCCTTATTGTTGGGACATAAACATTCTGTCGTTGAAGCATCTAAGACCTCCAACGTGGCCGACAGTGGGCATGTCACTTTATGTAGAAAATGTGGCAAACTTAGACCTGGTAACACACATTCTTGCAGATTTTTTGAGCCATCTCCCTTGTCCATATCCTTCCACTTTGTCTGGGTCTTAATAGGGCTAACCCTATTTTTTCAAATATAATTACCAGACCTAAAACAACCCTTATGCCACTCAACCAAACACATGTTGTTACTATCAGGTGAAAACTTGATTCTTCTTCCTTGATCTTTTTTTGATAGATTTCGGGTTTTTCTGTTTTCTGACAGCATAAATGTGTGTCTGGACAGAATGAAACGTACTGTATGTGCTTCAATACTTGAACCACTGATCTACACAGGGTAAAACAACATACAGGGCGGCTGACCAAAGCTTTATTCATCCACATAAGGAGAACGGCTCCATGAGAGATTACCTTTGATCCATCTGCTTTTCAGTTCTTCCACAAAATGATTTTAGCACTCATTTATAGTCATTTAAATACCCCCTCATTGAAGGTATTTAGTGTTTGTCTTTCTGATTGATGAATGGTGAAATTGAGGTGATGTTACTTCCATGAACAGGCACTCATTAACACATTCTGCTCAGTTTGAATTAATGATTGAAACAGTCTGAGGATGTGGACAACTGCATTTATGTTTGACCGCTATTCACTTGCTCAATTGTTCTTTTGATGAAGACTTGTAAAGTCAAAATGATTTAAGTGATGTGGAATGAGTAATGAGGTTTAGTTAGTGACCCCAAGGACCACTTTGTAGGGAGTGAGAAAAAAAAAAACTTCAGAAAGATGGCGAGATAAGGCCCACTTGGTCTCTGGTGCTTTTGTTTCTTAGTTTTGCTTCTTGTTTTGTGCTTCACCACTTGTTGGGGTAAAAGATGAAAAGACTTGGGCAAGGCAGAGGAAGCGCTTTGAAGGCCACGGTACCGGTTCATTTTCCATTCCGTTGCATCTGTGGCGTTCAACTTCCACATAGAAAAAGACAGTGATGAGAGAGGGAGGAGGGTGGAGTGAGAGAAGGAAAGAGGTGGAGGGAGAGATTCTCTCAACGATTGACTGACGCAGAGCTGTTCACTGTGCCTTGTCAGCCTCTTCCCATACTAAAAATGTTGTAATTTTACCTACACCTAAAGGTTAAAAAAAAAAGGACAAATAATTATATTTAAATATGCATTTTGACATCATCATCATTTGAGATGAAAAATAGTGCAATATTTTGTGAAACATGCTCACGAAGAAGATTGAAACCAATTTCACGTCTGTGTGTTAAGTAGTACTTACTACCTACCTACTACCTACTGAGCTCGAGTCAGGACATTTTTAGCATTGCTTAGCATGGAAAATGTATGTACAAAGTGAAAAGTGAAAATACACCTACTGACACCTCTAAAACTGGCTACACTTTGTATCTAATTTATTTAACCTTACATGAGCAAAAATGTAAAAATATTTTGTGGCTTAATGCTGGAACTACTGTAG
>NW_023339707.1:4399040-4402287 GCF_004916995.1 Morone saxatilis | reverse complement strand
ACACATAACTTCCTCTATAATCATAAATTATTTATATTTTTTTACCTTTTTTGTTCATGTTACAAATTAGAAAACACAAACAGCTTCCAGGTTGTTGGTAAGTATGGTCATTTTTTTTCACTTAATTTGCTTCACTCCTGCTTTCAGTCTTGCTAACCTGAGCTAAGCTCAACTACGACTCCAGCTATGTACTTAACATACAGACATAAGATACTGTTATCATCTCACCCTTGTAAACAAAGTGAAAAGGCCCATTTCTTATTTCGAAAAATGAGTGAAGCTAGACCAAGGAGACCGGTAACTTATCATAAAGACTGCAGAAAGAAGCTCACATTACATCTTCTTTGTTTTACTTTTGAACAGAACCAGGCTAGCTGTTTCCCTGTGTCTTTTTGCTAAGCTAAGCTAACTGACTCTAGCTTCATATTTAGCATACAACGTAAGAGTGGTATCAATCTTCTCATCTCACTCTCAGCAAGAAAGTGATGAAGGGCATTCCCCAAAAAAACAAAAACAAAAAAAGTTAGTATATCTGAAAGCCATTTGCAAATTGCAAATTTGGAAGTGTATGTTAAATGTACATATTTTTCAGTATGGGCTGCACCCTCCAACATGACACCTCCTCACCACCGCACAACCTTAATACTTCCCCTCATCTGCCACTTTTGATCCCCCCAACAGCAACACTCAGAAGTTTCTCATCCCTCCAGTTCTCTCCAGCTTCCTCACCTGCAGTGTTCACTTTGATTAAAGTACATTTCAGGGAAGGAGCATAGGACATAAAATACCTTCACACACAGATTAAAGAGGAGAGAGGTAGAAAGAAAAAAAATACCTTAAAGAGTTTTAATACTTTATGAATTCTGATACCTTTTTAAGAGTTTCAGACTTGAAGCTGCTGTGACAGGTTTTGGCTGTTTCACGCCCGTGTAAATATCCTGCTCTTTCCTATTTTGCAGATTTATTACGTGTAAATAGACACGCATCAAGGAGAGATTAAACATGTTTTTTGCTAAATCTGGCTTGTCTGATGTTTTCATTCCCCTTCCCCATCCCCATATACCCTCAAAGTTGTGGATTTGGAAGTTGTAACAAGTTTTAGGTTTATCTCAAGTTCACGTCACCACAAGAGAACTTGAAAGATCAAAAACAGCACTTATGAGACTTAAATATTATTGTAGCTACACTGTGCCGTCTGGTAAAGCGAATACTACTGCTTCTGTTTGATTTCCCCTCTGTTTTTTCACATTGATGTTGATGAGGACTTTGACAAAGATAAGAAAGAAATAAGCATTGACTTTACAGACTTTACTGTCAGAAATCCCTGACGCGACAGGAAGATGCAAAGCTCAGCTTTGCAACCACCCATCCATATCGTCTCACTTTTCCATCCATGTGAAAAGACTGAAATTGTCCCAGGGAGTGCCAGACCAGTGAATCCTTCAGACATGAGTGCTATGTCCCAGTAATGATGTGATAGAAAAGGTGCTTCAGAATCTCTGTGTTCCCTTGATATTGCTTATACTGTAAATCTTTCAAAACAGGATAGATCATCATACATCTGAAATATACAGTATGCCTGACACTAGGGTTCACTGGGTGCAGAAAATATTTTTGAAAAACAAACAGCAAGATACAATATGGATGGGTCGTAAAATAGGTGCTTCCTGACTTCCTGACTTTTTATCTAGCGCCACCATCAGAAGTTGACATTTAATTTATTTTAAATATAACCATGATTTAAAGGATTGCAGTGACATTTGGTACAGATATCCATGATATCCAGAGGATAATCCTAATAACTTTGGTGATTTTTTTAGGCATTTTCTTTGGTTTAAGACCAAACAACAATCAACTAATCATATCCCTGTACTTTGGTTAGTGCTAATTAACAAATGTTACATTATACCTGTTAAATATACAAGGAGTTTTTTAACTGGCTATGAAACAGTCTATATGACCTAAATAAACAAAACCACAAAATCATTGAGAAGCTATTATGACATTGTTAGCCTACCACCAGGTCAGATTGGGTTGGATTGCTTTTGAAATCAATGAAACGAGGCGGTGGAATCATTACCATTTTTATCCACAGGGGCCACTAGAATCGACAAAAAAAAGAACGTTCCTTGTTGCTGCTTTCAACATACTAACATGCTGATGTTAGCCTTCAGCTCACAGAGCTCCTAGAGCGGATGCACATTCTTATTCCACATTCATGTCATATTGGATTCTTGAGTCGTCAGATGGCTTGAATGTTTGCTGGTCATTAACATGATTTCATCTCTTCCAACTTCTCAAAATGATGTGAACGTGCTATAAGGCTGTGTCCAAAATCACACCCTATTTACTACGTGGAGTGCTGCAGGAATGAGTCCTTAAACCTAGAAATGAGTTACCATTTTAGCACCTCCAGTTCCCTTGCCTTAATGTCAACAGGTTTTTGGTTACATGACTGAAATAAGGTCTGTCGTTGACACAAGCTTTGTTTTGTGCTGTGACATAAAATAAGTCAGCAAATATGCCACCTTTGGATTTTGAAGCTTTTACTTGTCTTAAAAAAGGAGGTTGCTAACAAGTGGCTAAATGAGAATACAGAGGTTGCCGTCAACATTAGAACGCCAGCACGCCAATCACAGAGACTTATCTACTTCCTAATCCGCCTTTACAACCTTGTTGATTTTATACTTACACTCTTGCAAACTATTGCAACTCAAACCTTCCAACTTGTAGATTTTAATTACACGATTGGAGTTCACATAAAAGTTTAGTGGCAGTGATGTTGAGTCATGTGACTTGGTGTAGTTTGTTTATAGCCTTACTTTAGCTTTGTACTTCTGGAGATTGCATTTACATTTAAATAAACATTAAAGTTGCATTGCTTCGTGTAAGTATCATCAACCTTTATTTGCTACAGAGCCAAAAAAGTCCCATTGGCTTTTTGTCGAAGGAACCACAGGGATGTTAACTTCCAGGTTGGAAAACAAAAAACATTGTCCCCTCTACTACTTAGTGCACTACATTTAGCCTCTGCCATTTTATGTGTCAGAATTTTGAATGTGAAATTCATGCACTATAAGCTATAGTGCCCTCAAAAACTCAAGAATAGAATGAAAATATATACATTGCATTACACTGTTTAGTACGGAGCCCCCCTGGTGACATTGGATTAAAAAAAAATGGCCACGGGTTAAGGATCTTGTGGCCACGAGATAGTTAACGTGTGGCCACGAGATAATTATTGCAG
>NW_023339707.1:4386554-4398940 GCF_004916995.1 Morone saxatilis | reverse complement strand
TTATTTTTTTTTTATCCAATGTCACCAGGGGGCTCCGTAGTTTAGTGCTAACAATCCCACAATACTATACGTCACATTTTATATGCGAAAATTATTGTGTCACTCTTGATGATGCTGCACAATGACGTTGATTCACAAGTGTACACATGTCCATACAGTGCTCACTATAGAGTAAACCGGGTGTATTATGATTTTAGATGGGGCTTTGGTGCTCTTTCTCCTCATCTTTCCTTCCAAGAGCAAATTATATCAAAACAGATCAGTCCTTCTCTGTCCTCACGTCTCTCAGACCGTCCATTATGAGTTAGAAGATGTAACTTTTAAAATGTGCCGAGCCCTCCCCTCGGGAACCAGAGGATTTGACAGGCAACCCATCAATCAAATTAAAAAGCCCATTACGAAAACATAAAGAGGAGAGACTCAGACCTCCGGAGAGAATCTGACCTGGATATCACAGACACCTCGTCTTTGTTCTGAATGGGATTGACCTCTCTTTATTATCCTGAGTGCTTTTTTTCATTCTTTCCTCCACCTGTGGGGCCATTTCCGACTCTGGCTCTTATTTCTTTCTCTGCATGGTGAGGTTTCAAGCTGGGGATGGAAGGAAGGCAAATTGTAGCATTTGTAATTATTTCCCTTTTCTTTTACCCTCACCATAGTATCACTGAAACTCTTTTCCCGCCCTCTACCTACTGCGGTCCTTTGGAGAAGCAGTCTGTGTGAGTTTCCAAAGGAGTTTCTTTCCCACTCCTCTTCTTCTCACCATCCTGTTCTTTAATTTTCCTCTTGCATATCATTTGGATTCCTTGCCGTAGCACTTGTCACAGTAGGTAGAGCACAGCAGTGCTTGGATAACGCTACGGGTTGCACACACTCTCCCTTACAGCAGACACCACCTCCCATCGCCTGCAGCCTGTCTGTGTGGGTATGTGTTCAAATATCTCAGGGCATCAGATTACCATGTTTGAATTGTGCTTGTTGTGAAAAATCACTCTCCCTCTCCTTTATTTTCCTCTTCTCTGTTTTTCTGCGCCTGGAGGCTTTTCTGGCGACTCAATCACCCCAACCACTCTTAACACAAACACTCGGCCGTCCTCTAAGATGCCCCGACACAGAATAAACGACAAAGTCACATTGGCTTGGGCCCCACACTGCCGACTCTCAGCTGGAGATTAAACTGCGATAAGAGTCCTCTGTTTCTTTAGAGGGGAGAGGAGGATAACAGAGGGGAGAGAGGGAAAAAAAGATAAGAGAAAAAGCAACAAGAGGTAAAGAAGTGGTGAAGGGGGGGTGTCTAGAAAGGGAAAGCAGGGGAGAGAGTTGACTTTGGTTGTCTCGGAGGAGACGGGCGGTTAATACTGCCTGGCTGAGATCTCGCTCATTCTGTCTTTATGAAGCCCCAATAAATGACGACCAGCAGGGGAAATAAGATGAGAGCGCAGAATCAGGGCAGCAGACAGAGTCACGTCTGCTCCCGCTGCTTCCTCTCTGTCAAAGCTGAATTAAGTGCAGCGCTAAATTGTGACTGTGTGAGTGCATGTCTGGATGCCCTTTAGAGCAAACAAGAAGTAAATGAACCTGCATAATTTAATCACTGATCCCTATAACATAATAGTTATTCAACCTATGTTTGCTGCTCAGAACCCCGGGACGTCCAACAGGTCTGCCAGGTGAAAGGGAAGCAATGGGTTTAGACATGGCTGATGTGTCTTGAATAGATGGAATAAAGAAGAGAAAAAATCCAAAGACAACCTCACATGTATGAAGACACTGTTTGATTGACGTCTGGAGAGTGCAACATCCAGCTGTGAGTGTGGAAGCCAGCGTGAAAGCCTACCTTTTGACACCAGAACTTCTGACTTGATTTAATTCAATGGAAAAATCCTCGTCCTCACTAAAAATGTTTTTTTTCCCACAATAACCCAGGGTCATACCAAATTTCACTCGCCATCATGTGTAAACTGGTAGCATTTTGAATATTGTCGCTCCATTAAGAAGATATTAAAGTTAAAGCTGTGTGTTTTGGGACATCTCTGCATGATTGACAGGTCTGCTCATATGTAAACTTTCAATGCCTACATTTAAAAAAAAAAGATTGATTTCTACAATATACAAGTGCCAATTATGGTTAATGGTTTAGGTTAGGCAACTAAAACTCTCTGGAAAAGACCACAGTTACAATTTCAAAAAAGGAACGCCAACATTAATTGTAAGCCTGTGAAGAAATAGTGAACTCTTCACCACCTCCTCATTCTTACTTTCCGCCTTGTTAGACAAAGGACATGCCACTTCCTGCCGTGGGGCTGGCTGCAATTGGAATGAAAATCATTGTGCTGGTTCAGACCCATTTTAAATTTCATCAATTTTCACACTCGTCCATTAAATCATCTGTGAATAACTAGAAAAAACAAGTAGCTGAGACCTCCCATGAGAAGCAGAGGAAGGTTCTATGATTCTACTTTTTTAGCCATGCTAGCGCTGTGGCTCCAGGGATAGCATTGTCGGTCAGTCTGCCACTTCGGTCCACACTGAAATGTTTCAACAACTGGATGAAAATTCTAATGACTTTGGTGATCTCCTGACTTTTCATGAAGTGCCAATATAAAGTTGACATGAATTGAGTGACACTGAGGGAAATGTCTGAAATTTGCTACAGACATTCCTACTGCCCTCAGGAGGAATTGTAATAACTTCGGTGACCCCCAGACTTTCTCATCAGGTCAACATTTCCACTTGTCCAATACTTTGGTTTATGACCAAATATCTGCTCGACATTCCCATCAGCCCTAGCTGTACTTTGTGTGTAGTATCCGTATTAATTAGCATGTTAGCATAACTAAGATGGTGAACATGGTAAACATCACAACTGCTAAACATTAGCATCTTAACATTGTCTTTGTGAGCATGTTAGCATGCTAATGTTAGCATTTAGCTCAAAGTACTGCTAAGTGCAGCTTCACAGAGCTTCACAGAGCTGCTAGCGTGGCTGTAGAAATCTTTGTACTGTTATCTAAATGTAACTTTTAGCACTGAACTTGGGGTTAGGCTACATTTGATGTTTGCTAGCTCATCTATAGGACGACTATTGGCTGGATATGAGACTAAACTATTTGCTCATTATTTGTAGTTACTGTGACATGTTCTATATAATCTCCTCAAGTAGTCTAATTGAGTATTCATCTTTCTGAATGGGATCTTTTGCAGACTTTGTACCTTACAGTTTAAATCCTGCTCTCTATATATGTTCCTCATACTGTGTACATGTATGCAAATGCAGTTTTACCAAAGGACTCTCCACCAGCTATCCAAGTTATTGTCGTACTGATTTTTTTTTCCTTAAAAAAAAAAGAAAAAGCTATTTTCTGAGACCTGTTACAATTGACTTTCATTGCACGGGGCAAGATCAATCAATTCCAGAATAGCACCCATAAGGGAGTTCCTATAATACTTGAGGTCTGATTGTAAGTGCTTCTCTGGCAAGCAGCGAATGACAGGCCACCGGAGCCAATGAAAAGCAAATGTGGCGTTAGGAATTCAGCTTGTAGTTCAGCTCAGGCTATTTTCACCAACTCTAACCCCCTGCCTGCTTTGCTTCTCGCCGTCCCTACAGGAGCTCACTTCACCTTTCCTCTCACTAGCCGCCGAGCTATCCTCACACTTTCATCTCTCTCAGTCTCAGCAGGATAGACGGATGCTCGGGAGAGCTGACAGAGGAGAACAAACCTGACTAGACAAACTAGTCATCGTAGACCCCCCACCCCCTCTCACTCTCATGCCCCTCCATCCTCCTCTGTCACTCTTCCACTTCCACTGTCATCCTTTTATCTCTTCCGACCTCTCATCTACCCCCTTCCTCTCTTGCCGTCCCTCCTCTCCCCACGCTCCTGCTTTCTCTCTCTGTATCACTTATGGCTTGGCTGCAGGCAGTGCTGAGGTATTGGAAGCAGCATGGGGCTTGAGGAGTCATCTGGTACTAAGCAGAGCTAAGCCCAGCTTCCGAAAAGCATCTTAGCACTTTGGTCTCGAAAGGTTTACAAAGAATATATCAGATGATAGAGCAGTAAAGCTAAGAACTTGGCCTTGGACACCTCGAGTCGGGGGGCGATAACTGAGCTAACTAGAATTTGATCTAAGATGATTTTAGGGTTGACTTATTGTTATTGTGAACATTTGAAATTTTGCAGGCACCCAGCAAGAGACTCCTCCTGGGACAGTTATGACCATTTTATAAAATGACCAGTGTCACAAAGTCAACCTGTTTCTAGTTTCACATTTTCTATCAGCTCTTTTCCTTTGCCAGCTCTCCTGTCATTTCCAATTCTGCCACTCCCCCCTGCCCTGCAGTAACCCCTGTGTTCCCACCATTTCCTATCGCCTGACCTCACCTGTTCCCACCATCCCATTAGCCTCGCAGTATATATACTGGCGTATTCCTCTTCATTCTCTGCCAGATCATCTTACGTGCTTTCATTTAATGCTGGGTTCAGACTACACAACATCAGCCATATAATAGCCTCCAGACTTAGCACATCAGGTGTGTCATCATCCCTACTCATGATCATTTTATCATGAGTAGGGTATCATAGTGAATGACAACCAGCACAGCATCTAGCATGTTACAATTTTTTGGGGACTTCCACAACAAATTCCACACTGTGTTTTAAACATTGATTAGTAAAACACAGTGTGCTCTTCTGTGCACAACTGTAAAAATGGTGAAGCAAAGAGGAATTACATTCTTGCTCCCAGAAGTCAACAATGATGACAATGGTCCCTTAATCTTAGATGAGCAGTCATTTTAAATCCAACCCAAATGTTTCTCTAAATCCAAGTAGCTTTTGTTCCTTAACCTAACTAAACTTTAATTATAGCGTTAAACATCACTGATTTTATTTTGCAGCCATGATGTCACAGGGTAGTGACAAACAGCATATTTTGTCATGACAGCTCCCCAAAAGTGAAGCCAAAACATCTCAGTCGCCCCCTGGTGGCTGGTTGCACTATAGCTCCTAAGCGCCACCCACTCCTTGTTAGCAGATGTGACATGGGCCAAACGAAATAATCAGAGTAACATGTCATATACTTTTCCCCCAAAGATGGTTTCTGTCATTTTATGTGGTTCTTATCACAGTGATGTATGTTCAAGTGTTAATTTTTCTAATAAGTGTGGTTTGAATTAGTTATTTGATGCTATAAAAAGGGGGTTTCACATCATGATTGACGGCTGAGCCCCGCTCACAATTGAGTCGGTGCAGACTCGGCTCCAAATGTTGCAGATGCACGTATGGGAATAAGTGGACTTTTTAACTCTATGCTCGTTTTTTAATTTTTTAATTTAATAAAATATGTTTCTGTTATTTTGCCTACCCTTATTGACATAAGTTGGGTAGGAAAAAATATGAAATTTATTGCAGAGCTGTTGTCTTTGGCTCCATTAGTTTCAGACTCTAATGAATTGGCAACTGAGTGTTTATTGTTTTATCCTGTTCTGGGTTTGACTGCTGAGTAGTTCGATCACTCTACACTCTTTCTATCAGACATTCATAGTACATGCTCGTAATAAAGGGTCGAATTAAATGAACTTTTAATGTAAACTTGGAGTTAATGGAAAAATGTGGAAAGCAAACAAGCAGAAAGTTGAAGTATGGTACGCTCCCCTTGTTTTAACTCTTGTATTGCAGTCCCAGATGCTCACATTAATATGAAATGCTAACTGAAACTTTCAAAATGTTTTTTTCTGTTGATTTTAAAGCAGTTTTTCATCCCTGTGTTTTCTTTAAAATTTAGTTCTATTCAGTTCCCTGTGTGCACCATAGTCTTACAAGTTTCTGCCAGCCTCCTCTGATACATAAGGTCACACCAGCATCTTCTTTCACTTTACAGACAGTTCACCAAGAAAGTGTAACGTGTGCTGAGGTTTCCCTCATCTCTGCCCACTGCGCAGGCTGGTGAGAGTCAAGGTCAAGGTACTGCAGAGCATTATGTGTCACTATAATTAGCATAATTAGATTTTTAGGTTAGGGCCCCTGAAAAGATCCAATATCATCAAGACTGCTTTAACCGTTGTTCTCTACTATTAAGAAGGAGACTGTAGGACATTTTCATAGGTAATACAGTTTTAGGAGCCATATGGAGCTGGGGGCAGCAGACAGCTGTTGAGAACTACTTTCTCTGCATACAGTGCTGATTTAGTTGCCTCAGATAAGGTCAAGTGACTAAGACTGTTTATGTTTCTATGATTACAATGCAAACTCACCAGGTTCACACAGGCGATATGTTGACTAATTATAGGAAACATAATGGCATAATGCTTGCATGCTTTTTCACTAAAAATACATATACTAATTAAAATTAATTATTTTATACTTTATATTTATATTTAACAGGCTTTTATAGCAGTGTCACATTGTTTGCTACCAAATATCAATAATATATCTGCAAAAGAAAGGCTTTGTTTTAGTGAATCTTCCCAGATTAAATAAAGGTTTTAAAAAAAGTAATCTGTGGCAGAATTGTTTTTAGTTATAAACTAAATTAACTAACTAGATTAAATAAATAAAAAAGTATTTCACAAACAAAATCAAAATAACAAATGTTAATTGCATCTTTAATTACGAACTCCATATCCTCAAGCTGCTGTTCCTCTCGCTGCCAACCGGCGTCGCTGCTGTGCACACAGGAAGTACGCGGTTGTGGAAAAGAACTTACGCATTTTTATTGCAAACAAGAAGAATTGACAACTACTACATTAGCGGTGAGGATGACGACGAAGGCACCAACTTTAAGGACAAGTCGTGGGATGAAAACAGCAGGCAGTGGAAGCAAAAGTTACACAATAACTGTGGTTCTGCGCTGATATTGACGCTATCTAGCTAACTAAGCTAGCCAGCTGGTCTGTAATTAATGTTTTGCTAATTGGTAAGCTAACTGGGGGGTCTGTGTTACAGTCTCAGTGTGAGGTAACAGCTAGAGTGAGTCAGGTTTGACAGAGGTGGCAGACTGATGAATTGGGATGGACACTATGTTGGAGCATGTAGTCATGAGTTACTGTACCAGCAGGTGTATGGAGAGTGACTTTTCGGGCTGAATGTGTGTGTGACATTGCAGCTGATGAGGCCTGTGTTGACACATACAGGTGCTTATGGGAAAAGATTATATTATAATATTATGTGTGATTGTATGTACTAAGCATGTAGCCTTATTGTGTGTCTTCTGTTGCCTGCCTCCACTCTGTGTCCAACTGCAGAGATGAAGGAGACAGTAAGTTGGAGTTGGTGTGTTTCTGTGTGTGTGTGTGTGTGTGTGTGCCTTCTGGTTGTGGTTTGTGAAAGACTTTTCAGAAAAACTGCATGATTCCCATTTCTCGCTATAGACCGTTTTCACAGCAGTCATTTAGACATGCCTCAGTAGGAAAAAGCGCATGTGTAAATAATAAAATTAGTGATGGCTGAACTACATTTTGTGTCTGTTGTGCATGCTGACTCACAGTAACACTGTCATGACTTACCGGGAATAGAACAGATCCATCATTAATGTTATTAGTAACACCTGTGCTCTTCCTACTAGGACTCCTGTGAAAAAGGCATAGTAGATTTATGCATTATATATGGTTATGCATTACAGTTTACGGTTCACAGGACTGTATGGCATTGAAAGTGTGTGGCCACTCAAATATTTTTTTTAATTTTCTGTGAGGGAAAGCTTGGCATTAAGCAGGCCTCCATATTATTATTTTTAAATCCAGATGGCTTATTTCAATCAGTGATTATCAGATATGATTTATATTTGTGTGTATTTTTACTCATATCACCCAGTGATGTAATGCCTCTTTCTGTTTTCCCACCACTATGAATAACCAAGTACACCATAGCCAAAGCAGTCACACAATCCTAGTGCTACCACTGTAGTAAAGTGTACAGTTACAAGTATCTTTTCTTGTCCTTTTCTTCCTTCACTGTAGAGGTAGCAGACAGTTTTTACCAGATTTTTGTTTTTATAAATAGTGACAGCGTTTCTGGAGAATTTCTGTTTTTGCAGTTCACACTGAGGCCGCTCTTCATTTAAGTCACTTCTGCCATACACTATACTGCTGATGGAACTAACTCTAACCTACTTTGAATAAATGTTAAATAAGCAGCTGCACTTTTTAGTACCAGCATGAAACCTGTCTTTATATTATATTTACAGTATATCACGTCTGGTGTCCCTCAAAGTTCCACTCTAGGTCTCTTACTCGTCTCGGTGTCCACACTTTAGCTTTAGGAAACATTTCCAACCTTGGTGCAGTAATATAATATGAAGTGATTCAGTACTAGGCTGTATGTTTCCATATAAGAGACGTTATTTGCTCTTGTGAAAGACCTGCGGGACTTAAACTTACAACAAATCTGCAATTAAATGCATCTGGGAAGCAAAATAATTTCATTACTCATATTCAGTCTTGTGTTTGTAGTCATGTTAAGTGTTAAACCTGCTTCTGTAAATCTGGGCGATATTAGATCACATCTGGTTGTGAACTAATTCTAGGAAACATGTCCTTGTTTGCTCTATTTTAGCCCGTCTGCACTGGGTGATTTTAGAAATAATTTTGCAGATTAGTTTTGAGGCTTATGATGGACTAGCACCAAATTACTGTGAGCTCTCAGTTCCCCATGAGCCTAATGGCAGACAGGAATCCTAGGGGAGCGTCCTTTTTAGTATTTCAACAATCTTGGCTGAAAGCAAGGGTGATGAAACCTCCACAGAACAGACATCAGCACTGTTGAAAAGGCTGCCTGAAGAGTGCCACACTAGCTGTCACAGCCTTTTTTTCTTAAAGCTGGTAGGGCAGAAATGAATTGTGTTGTCTTTTCTACAACTTGCTGCCATTGCCTTACTGCATTCTGTACAGCTTCTGACATCTGAAAAGATAAGTGAATACACATTTTCCACAGAAATCCACTCAGTGGTGAAGTAGAGAGAATGCATTATTTGTGGGAAACTACTTTATTTCCTCTCACTCCCTGGAACAAAATGGCAGCTTAGGAGTAAACTGTTTTTTTTTAAATACATTTTGTCTTAAAGGATTGGTTTGACATTTTGAAAAATATGCTCATTTGCTATCTTGCTGAGAGTTAGATGAGAAGATCAATACCAATCTACTCAGTTTGAAGCTAAAGCCAGCAGCCGTTTAGCTTAGCTTAGCATTCCAGCAACAATGGGACATGGCTAGCCTGGCTAAAGTCTCAGCTGGTTGCCTAGCAACTTCACAGTAATGACAGGACTTGTTGTTGATGACAGATTTAACAAGATATAAAGTGTTTATTAGTGAGCTTTAGAGGTGCTGTTAGACTGACTCTAATCCCTTTGGAGAGATCCAGGCACATTGAAAGGATTGTGGGGAAAAAAGCAACATTGTTGTGTTTTTCTATTTAGTCACAAACAGTCAACCTTTGTCATTTAAATCATATCATTGTCAAACAGACTTAACAAGTATCTGATGTACTGGACAGAGTTTTAGGCATAGATATACAATAGAACTAGATAAAATGCCGCCACTCGCAGTATTGCAGTGAGAAATTTCCCTGTGGCAGTAAAAGCATTTTCTCCCTAGACCAGCATTATAAAAGAGACATAATTGGTAAATTAATATCAAGTTTTGATACATTGGAGCTTTTATATTTGCAAAACTATCTGTGATCCAAGAAAAGCAATAAAAAAAAATGTGATCACAACTTAAAGTCTTTGGCCCGAGTGGGAACTCGTTGGCGGGACCAGCGGTAGAAACACTACTGTAAATATTCAATGGGCCGCATAACTAGGAAGTAAACCAGGAAGCTAGAAAAGTTTTCGGGTGTATGTGCCAGTCGAGCAATTCTCATTGGATTGAATAAGAGCCATCTTGGCGTTTGGTATCTAGTTCTTATTATGTAGTCATCTGTCATAGTCAGGGAATATGTACACAGCATGCTGAGGTGAAATTATTCCAGTCTCTTGGAGTTCAATTCTCTTGGAGGAGAATTGAGACCTTCATTTTGAGGCTTCACGGTTGAAATAAACTAGTCCATATGTGCTTTGGAAATGTTAAATCTCTGTCTTAGCTCCCTTGTCTACAGAAAGATGCATTCACATATACACCCAGCAATGCAGTATACTGCAGGCCAAAGCAGGGCAGAAGAGACTGTTGTTGGGGATGACTTCA
Organism: Morone saxatilis; assembly: GCF_004916995.1. Classification (NCBI taxonomy): domain Eukaryota; kingdom Metazoa; phylum Chordata; class Actinopteri; family Moronidae; genus Morone; species Morone saxatilis. The sequence continues at coordinate 4,388,760 of NW_023339707.1, read as the reverse complement.
CTGCACCAGACAAGGTCAAGGCACCGAGGGTCTGTATGTGTCGCATTGATTATCAGACACACGGTGCGACGGCACAGCCGACCAGCCTCGCAGACTCGGAGACTGCAAACTACACAAATATAGACAGACAGGAGAAACACTGCTTAGTACTTAGCAGACAGGTGTGGCTGTCAAATACTATGGGTAAAGACGGTGAGTCTGACAGACACAATGCAAGCCAGGCAAACTAAACATAGGACAAGTAGACAATTCCTCCTCACAATGAGGAAAGTGCAGACAGACAGAGAGAAAGGATTAAAAAAAAAACTAGTGACTGTCAGGCTGACAGGTAGGTAGATGGCAGACTGCAGAGTACAGACATAGAAAAGGAATAAACGACACATTGTTTGGAAATTGCCTTGGAGGGTTGGAGATAATAAGATGGGTTAGCCAGGCATAAAGAGAGAACGTTTAGATTGTGGTGTGTAAAGAAAGAGGAAAGTGTTGGGAGAGTCTGCAGGGGACTGTTGCCTGTGCAAAGATATTGTTTTTAACTAACTGGACTGAATAAAGCTGCTGTTTTTGTAGATTGAAGCACTTTTGCATACATACAAGCCAAGCCATCATTCTCCCTGCAAATTAAATATATTAGGCAGTTTATATACCTGACACAAAATAATATTGAGACATAAGGTAATGCATTATCCCAGTCTCCTTTCCACTGCACTCCTCAGTAGGGAGGTCATAAGTCAAAAACAAAGAGCTTCACTCCTTTAGTTTTTCAGATTACTAAATAATTTTGAAACACAAGAAGTATTTGGGACCTAACAAAGAGACAGAGACATCAGTGGTACACATAACTAACACTCCTAACCAACAGCGTCTCAGTGACTGTGTTTCAGTGTGTAGATACGACCTGCTTCCCATTGATATAAAAGCTCTTCTAAAACCTTCAGCAAGTTAAAATAACAGTAAACAACCAAGCAAAAAAAGAGCTTGAATCTTTTCAAAATCTCTCCAACCTTGCATTCACCTCAAATCAGGGTTCATGGCTGACATTAAAGTGACAGAATAAGTGAGACATTTGATTGAAGCAGGGCAGGAACTATAGAGTCAACTCAACTCTGTTATGCATTCATTAGTCTTCTGAGCGTATAGATAGGAAAAGCTAAACCCACGCTGCAGTTTGAAGTTCTATCTAAAAATAAAGGTGTTTGAGCTGCAAACACATGGGATATGCATATGTATAAAGCATAAAGCCTTCCCTGTGACATATGCAGTGCATGTGGAGAGGCACTGAGTCATTGCTGGGCTCCTCTCTTTGCCTGGAGACAAATATTGTTTGCTGGCAGCATACATTATACAAACAGTGTGGCAATCAAACAGATCTAGCACTGCTCTGTGTCATAATACGTTGCTTCTCTGACATACTTAGGGCTGGGTCCCAAACTTTTGATACTTTTATGGCACAGATTGAATTGCTTCAGTATTACCGTGTACTACAAAATGCCTCGTCATTCAGCACCAAATTTAGATATCTAATGAGTGAATCCTACCTAGCGTGCCAAAAAGGCCCGCCCAGAGACAGGACTCGCTGTTTATTTATTTTTGCCTCCCAGCTGCTTATCTGCACAGACAGTAAGTGAATTTTGTGCTGCCTCTTAGCTACACAGTACAGCTATCCTGTATGTGCTGGTTAGTGAGTACTGTAAAACTTCCAATAAAAGCAGGGTCCCTAATAGGCGCAGGTCTCATTTAATAGCCTATTGTGGCTACACGTTTTGACAAACAAACGGAGGTCTCCAATAGAGGCCTGGTCGGGATTTTATAGAAATGTATTTGATGTATAAAACCTCTTAAAACCCACCGGGTCCCCGCTTGAGCGAGTTTTAAGTCGTTTCAATCTCCTACACAAATATAAATGTTTAAACTTCTGTCAATATGTACATAATGCACATCATTAGATCAGTTATAGATTCTCCACAATTCAATCATTCACTATATTTTACAAAAAAAAGATCAACAGCAAAGTATAACGTTGATTCATTCTGACTTACAGGTAACATGGTAAACAAGAGAGAAGGAAAAAACCTCTTAAGCGATCATAATCATCATGTTAGTGTCAGTTGTCCAAATTTGCTGAACAAAAATCTCAAGAGAAGCAGCATTAGAGTTTTTTAAGTTTAGTTTTTTTTCTTTAAGGAATTAAATGCTGTCCCAAATAGAC
>NW_023339707.1:4368414-4386454 GCF_004916995.1 Morone saxatilis | reverse complement strand
GCCTAAATCACTGAACTCCCCTGCCTTTATTTGGACAGGCCGTCTAGCCACAAACTAAGCTAAACTCTAACGCCTGCTTCTCTCTTGAGATTTTTTTTTCAGCAAATTTGACAAACTAAACATGAATGATTATGATCGCTTTAAGAGGTTTTTCCTTTCTCTCTTGTTTACCCATGTTAACCTGTTAAGTCAGATGACTCCCTGGCTATTATTAGAAGTTTTACGGTATGTTCGCAACATCGTTCACCGGGATGCAAGTGCCGGCGCCTTCTCTCCTCACCATTTTCCATTACCACAGACGTCACCCACACAGTCATTCCCTTCCTCTTCTTTGGATGAGGCAGACTAGACTAGACTGCCATGCTATTTGTTATTAATGTTCCCTTGGACTTTTCTTTTCTTTTCATATCATCATATACCTTACTGATAAACCATTAGTTTCTTTATTTTAGTCCACTTATCCAGGTTGAGTGCAGAGTAAAAAACAGAATCTCTAGCTGCAGCCAGGTCTTTGAACAGCGTCCTCCTTTGAAGTGAGTAATTGTATGTAATTTGTAAAATGGATTTTAAAAATTGTATTAAAATGAGCATCATTCCGGAAGTGGTATCTAAATCAAGGTGTCGGTACCGGGATCAAAAATGTCTGAACAGTACCCAGGCCTAGCCATACTCATGTGCTGCCACAGATCAGACAGCTGAGGGTGGCAGCCAGAACAGGCACTGAGATTCAACCACAGGTGGGATACTTAGAGGAGCTTTTAATGGTCTTCTGTTGATGCAAAGTATACTTACACTAATTCCACTTGCCAGATCTCCGTGGAGAGACTGTGATTTCAGCTTCGGCTTCCAGGATGCACATACTTATTGTACGTGAAAATGGCTGAATAAATAAAAGCATACAGCGTATTCAACAGCAGTGCAGTTAATTATTCATTGTACAGCACCATTCATTGATGATGTTTTACACACAAAGTCCATTAAGCAAGGCTTAATGTATACTGAGTCGACAAATACAGAAACAGCTTGTTGTTTTTCTTTCTCTTCTCTGTCTTGGAAGCCGGGAGGTGACTGCAACCTTGGTTGACTGTATGTTGCAGTGTTTTGAAATTTTAAAAGTAATAACATTGTCGCAAAAAGGAAAACCTCTGAAGAGTGTAATTTGCAGCAAAACAAGGTTTGATGTGTAATAGATTGGAGATGACATGGCAAATGAGGAGAAAGCATTTTCATTTCATATTTCTTATTCTCTTTGTTATCAGCAGAGTAATAAGCAAGGCAATCCAGTTTTGAATAGAAACCAGTTCTAGAATTATAAGAACCAAACATTTGTTAATGATGGATCAAACAATGTTTCTGTACTAACAATGGATCTAATGTTTAATGTAAAAGGTGCCACTCGGAGTGATGAACCCACAGAGAATCATCCTATTCTGCTGTTCCCCTCAGCTCTACAAAGTGTTTTAGCTTCTTTCTGCTCATCTTTTGGTTCTATGGCCCACAACTTTACTGTATTTGCAGAATTTTTTGAGTTATAAAATCTGGATCCTATTCATCGATCGTTGACGCAGAAAACTTGATCCAGTTCCCAGCTGAGCTGTTTTTCCATATGAACTCTGGATAATGTCAAACAATCGGTCTATGCCTCAGGTGATTGGCAAATGTATTGGCTAAAAAAAAAAGTGATTGGGCCTTCCCTGAAAATTATTGTTATTGTTATTATGAATTATTATATATTTTTCTCTTTTTAATTAATTAATTTAACTGAGCAATTATCATTTATGTGCATTAACACTCCTACCTGAGATAAAATGATGAAACCTCAGAATTAGTTTCAAGGTCTTCTCCACACTGCCAGTAAATAATCCTGGTGGAAAAATATGATTTCTCGTTCTTATGTTTGCATTTATTGTTAATAATTTTATCAGCCTCACTTCCACCAGCACAAAACAGCTCTTTTGAGTGAAAAAGTTGAGATAACCCAACTGTATGTTCACCAAACAGCAGCTGAAGAGCCAGATATTTTTCCCAGAAATAGGTGGAGCCCAAAACAGAGCTAAAAGTACAGTAGATTGAATATTGGACTTAGATGACCCAAACAAATGCTTATGTTGCTCCATGTGTGCAGGATGCGTGAATAGGCAACTGTTAACTGCTAACACGTGGGAAGCATGCCTTTTGGTTGTCTATTGCAGTTTGTATGATGTGCTGTGCTCACTCCCATTGATTAACTTACTTACTGCTCACCAAAGTCACTGCGATCATTACTGAGTGTTGCATTTCCAGACTGATTTCCTAAGTGCAGTCTCTGTAGGAGAAAAACACAATACTGTAAACTGTGTTCACACCCAAGGTTAAACCTTTCCTTGTGTACTATTTCACTCGCCCCAGTTTTATGAATGCAGGAACACAAAATCTGACTTTTAAATCAATGTGACTGAGATCAGACATAAAAATTTCTTGTTAGAAGTTTTTCCCTTAAGATTTTGCTTGTTTTTTTTAATAGCTGATTGTCTTGTAATTATGGAGTCTGGGTTGATAAATGTAGACTAGAATTTAAACTTGTATCCATATCAATAAGGGCATTGGATAGTTGCATCCCCACCCTGACCAAATAATCATGTTTTATCTCTGTGTTCTAGAGTAGGTATGTAGCGGGACTGCGCCATAAAGATCTAATGGCAGGAGTGAAAAGTATATTTTACAATCTGTGCTAACAGTGCAGTGAAACCTAAAGAAAGCACATGTTAAGTAGAGCTGGCTGTGAGGCAAGAAGGACTAATGAAGTGAGCTGTAGCGTATGAAAGGCACAGGCTGGCCCCGGTGAGTGGAGGTGCAGACAGCGAGAGTTGCAGAGTTCAGAAAACCCTGTCTGTGCTCTTTTTCTGCAGCTTTCACTCCAGCAAACTGACACCACAACCTCCATGCATTTTTCATGACCCGTGTTGGCTGACAAGCTCTCTCTCTCTCTCTCACACACTCTCTCTCCTCTGCGACTCTCACCTTTGCAGTAACACACACACATAAACAGAATTGAGCACGCACCATCACACATTCTTTCATTCGCAACTAAGCTATCTCCTGAAACCCTCAAAAACCATCAGTCTCACCAATTCGCTCCCTAATTCAGAATGGCATTTCATTCTGAGAAGACGGCGAGTGCAGAAAGACACTGAGGTGGATAAAAGAAAGTAGAAAATTAGGGTGAATGAATCTAAAAAGAAGCTCCTCAAAGCGTGACATTCTGCCTTTAGCTTATCGATAGAAGCTGCTACGCTACCATTTTGGCTAAGTGAGTAACATGGTACATATAATGGGATTACAGTCATCTGAGTCCAAAGGATTCACATTAGAGATACTTTTCAATAAGGCAAGAAACGTATATGCAATCTGATATGTCTTTGTGATTGGCTATTAGCTTAAATTAAACATGCTGGAATGGGAAAGGAGTTCACCATAGTTTATTGATGAACTATAAAAATTACAGTTCTGAAACTGAAATAAATTATCTCTCTAAATTTGCACTCTATAGATTTCTGTTGCACAGTGTGAAACAAAAAAACAAAACAAATCAGACTCCATTACTGAGTGGCGATACACTGAATTACTGATTGCAGCTGCATGCAGGTAATCAGTCATATAAAATGGATTAGCCCACATTGGGAAACTCATCCCTAAAGCCTGATGCCGGCTTGTTGTTGTCATCCACAGCATTGGTCATGGCAACACACCGAGGACAAACTCAGTCCGTTCAATTAATCTGTTAACAACTGTCCAGCAGCATATTAGGGTCTAATTCAGTCCCAGGATAATTAGTTCGTTATGAAGACTGTGTTTACCGTTTGCCTCTCAATGCACTGCTGCACCCACATTACCACAGACATTATTGTTTACCTTTTAGGATCAGTTGCCTGTTGAGCCGGTTTGATTTATGTGCTCAGTGCTATTATTTTGTTGTCTTCTGGAAGTTGCCGGTAACACTTTGTTTTTCAGGTAGATGATTTACTAAATAACTTCCTTGAAGGGGGTAGATTTATAAACTGTAAAGAAGTTTTTGTAAAGAACCTCAACATTCCGAATATTTTCTTCATTTCATATTCCCTTTTTTTTAAATAAAAATTGTGAAGACACCTTAAAGGTTTAGTGTGTAACATTTTCGGGACTTTTTGCCTTTATTGATAGGACAGCACAAGATGGGGGGAGGGCATGCAGCAAAGGGTTATGGTCAATGGGAAACACACATAAGTCTCATCAATCAACTATCTCTCTCCAGAATGGCTGACCCCCACCTTTAATGATGCAAAAACTTTGCTAACATTACGTGACATTCAGAGAGAAAAAGCATTACATACCACATACTCATCTGGTAACTACATCGATAAGGAGAGGGGTTGCGTCATAAAACAATATTTTTGTTGCAAAAGACACTGTATGTTAGCTTTGCAGTAATTAATCAAAGCAGCATGTCACAATGTTGGGGGAGGGGGGGATAAGAAAGGTTCCCAGCCGAGTCTGCATCAAGCCTTTTTCATGTTTTCTTGCTTTTGTTTTTGTACCTATGCTGTTTGGAGCAGTCAGGGTTGGTTCATTGTCTCCTTAACAATCTCCATGCTTTGTGAGCAGTGTACCACCAGACCAATACCTTGAATCCCTGAATGAGTGCGTTTGAAAGAACAGCAAAACTATTCTAAAGTACTGGCAAAGTCAGTGTGGTAGTTGTTTTTAAGGTAGGTTAATTGGCGTCTCTAAATTGCCCTTAGGTGTGAACGTGTGCGTGAACCTGTCCAATGTATCAACCCTGTGATTGACTGCCGATCTGTCCATGGTGTACCCCGCCTCTTGCTCAATGTCAGCTGGGATCCGCTCCAGCCCCCCTCAACCCACTAAAGGATAAGCAATGTGTTGTGCTTTTACACGGCTGCATACAAATGACCTGTCATCCTAATGATACCATGTTGAGGTCTGCTTCTTCTGCCTCCATTAGTTGTACCTCTCGTACGAGTACAGCGAGTGTCCCACAAGAGCGGTACTTGTGCAGTACGATACTTGGGAATATGTCCAAGAAAAGATCCAGTAATAACACCAGTAGTTCATGAAACATAATTTCTTACTGATTATGATGACATTAAGGGGAATGATAACAGTCTAGAAGCAGGTGGGTTGTTTTCAATCCAGATACACACTACTTTAAGTTTCTGATGGACCTGTAATTGACAAAGACAGTACGTCAGTGTTGTATAAAGTCAGAACGTCATAGCTTTAGTTTCTGTAAAGCCAGAAAACAAAAATTAGGCACATCAGTAAAGAGTTTGAAAGACAAAGTCACTATAAACCATAATGATAATGCATCTACGTGCATATTTTTGGAAACATCGTCTAAGGATTAAATTTCTGGGTTGGTGTATCATCGGTTGACATCTGAGGTCCAGCCTTGCTAGAGTCGCTGTCAGCTTCTGTGGTGCTCTACTGATTGGTCATGTACCAACTGACCAGTTCCAGAGGTCTGTCCCTTTACAACATTCCTGTGAGGAACCATCATGCTGTTAAGGTTGCAGTTATGTAATTTCTTATGTTGGTAAATAAAGTAATAAATAACATAATTCTAAAATATAGCAGTGACTAATAATAAAGTAAATTAGCCATTAGCAAACCTAGCTTGCCATCATCACTAATTCTACTTTTTGTTTATCTAATTTCAGCACCTGCACACTCATTGTCCTGCACACTTATTGCACTGTCCGTCCCACATTATAGGAACTGGGGTAGCGACGCTGGCTCTCTGTCATGGGTGGGTTTAGATGTGGTAGTGTTAAATGAGTACTCTTGTAGCACCAGTACTGTGTACTTTGCTCAATTAAAATCACAAAATGTTGAAACATACAGAGTCATGAGAGTGCTAATATCACAGACAAGGCTAAGCAGCTGGTTAAGTGCCCATGTGGCCATCTGAATTAAACTGATACTGTCAACTATTTTCTGTCATTGCCTGTCCACATGAATATTGCATCAAAATTGGAGGACACTAGTGTTCAGGTTACTATAAGTGCAGAAAAATAAATAAACCAAATTTCTTATTGTTGGTAATAATGAACTTGACCAAATAATTATACAAGTCAAAACATGGTACAGAATTCTTAACAAAAAATAAATGTGTTTTCTGTTTGTCTTTAAATAAACAAATCTTTGGTAAGTTACGGCTTGCACTTCTTCTTATTATTATTTCATGTCAGAAAAAACATAGACTATGTGTTTCTGGTCTCTGATAAAGACAAAGGTTCTCAGTATCTTACAGCATCCAAGTATTGCAGTGCTATTACAGTTGAGAAATTGGCAGTATGAAAGACATCAGTGCTTACAAACCACAGAACAAGATAAAATGCCTTGAAGCAAGATGTGTCCCACACACCATCAAGCTGAACTTGAGACGTGCTGCAAAGTGAGCACTAGCTCCACTCAATCTGTAACAGAGCTGCAAGTATCTGTGGGGATATCAAGGTTAATGTTTCCAATGTTATTATAGCTTTTTATGATTGCCAATGAAAAGTCTGAAACGCACTGATATTTGGCAAATTCACAAGCTCCTAGTGTGCTCCTGGAAGTTTGCCATACTCTCCATGGATGCAATTGTTTTCAAAGATTCATTTAAAACCGCTCAGAGAGACTTCTGTCTTCATGTTTCATATTTGTTGCATCAAAGTGTGCTGAATCCTTCAGTCCATTGTATAATTATTACTGACAATCTATACATAACGATGGTGTGAGATGCCAGTAGATGCAGCATTAGATGGAAATTAGTTGGGAAATGTTCTGTACAGTGTCTAATTACAGCCCTGGTGTAGAGTCAGTCAGAACAGCCAGGCTCGGGCAGTGAGGGTGAAATTTGCGGGCGAGTTGAATCTGTGAAAAGTAGGTCGAAAAATAGACAGAGGTTAGATAGAAAAGAAAAAGTAGCTTCAGTGAAATTGTGTGTCATACAGTGTATAAACAGTATGTCCCAGCTCTGTTACTGTCAACTCAAAGCTCAGGAGAACCAAGTCTTGGTTACTTTGAAACTATTCAGTTAGTCACTGTTTGAGTTGTCAGCTGGAACTTCTGTGTGAGCTGGACAGGCAAAAATAGTTGGGTCATGAATAACAAAAGAATACCTAAATAATTTAAGACATAAGTAAACAAAATTACAATTTCAAATTCTTTATTAGCGAATTATTACTTTTTTATTGATTTGAAAACTCTTTATAGATTTATCTAAAAGTTTAAATATTGTAAACATGAACTGATTAATATGGCATATTGCTGGTTCTGACGGCTCTGTCTAGAACCAGTGTTTGTTTCCCTTCTGGTCTACTGTAGCAACATGGTAGTTCAACATGGAGGCCTCCATGGTAGGCAACCTGTAGATATAAGTGGGTAGTTCGGTAACAGTAACAGGGATTCTTATTTTTAGGTGATTATACCCTAATAGAAATATACCTGTGAATATTAAATGTTTTCATTTTTGCCAATAGATCCTCCTAAATGTTATACACTGGACCTTTTTTTTTATTCCATTGTTGGACAGCATTATATATTGTGTTTTGATGTGCTTTGGTGCACGTTAGGCAAATATGCTGCATTATATCGTGCTGCATTCAATTAAGCCCTCCCCATAACAATTTAACACAGGATTTGAAAACCAAAAGCAGACTCTGCCATCAAAAAAGTGAGGCTTAAACAATCTTTAGCTGGTTATTAGAAGGGTGGTTTAGATTGGGTTATACAGTATACAGTATACTGTATTATTTGCCTTTTTTAGTTATATATCCACTGTACACGCACCTCCTGCATGAGGTACTCGGGTGTTTAAATAATGCGCTAGCAATTAAAATTTACTTACTTACTTACTATACAAAGGCACCTAAAAATCCAATGTACAAACACAGGCAAGCAGGTGTCACACAATGGGCAGTAGGCCATAAGTACAATGGCAGGCCGAACAGAGCTATGGCTGGAACGCTCAAACAACCAAGCAACAGTGGCACACGCTGTGGGGTAATGAGTCAGGTGATGGGCTGAGGCAGGAAAACACTGAGGACTATAAATAAGCAGGAGCAGGGTGACAGGTATGACGTGCCAGGAGAGGTTAGGAAACGTTAGGGCTGCCCCCTAAGCGACGATGAACCGAATCATTTGTCGAGAAGCCAACCCCCCCCGACTCGAATCTCATTTTGTCAGTGGAATTATTGGACTGTCAGCACAGGATGACAGCATGGCAGTCTGTAACACACCGAACTGAAGGAGCGACACGTACAGTGTTCACCATAATGTCTGCCTGTACTCTCAGCTCTGGTGCTGAATGCTAGCGAGGTCAGCTAACTACCGTGCTGGCACCACTTCCACTACTGCCATCCTCTACTCTCCTCTAATACGTCTGTGCCAAACAGTTGACCAGCAGAGGGGAAGAAAAGATTTGTTGTACAATTTCTAATACATATATAAATTAAAGTATATGAGTCCTTCTGTGTTTTCAAGTTTTTGTGTGAAAAGCATCCATATATCAACTGAGCCTTAGCAGCCAAACTGATCAGCAAAATTTAGAGTGGTCAAGTTTCTAACTTTATTTTGAAAAAGAAAGCGTGCTTTGCAGATATGGCTCATTAAATTTTGATTGTATACTGCGGAACCTGGCAGGCCCCAGTGATGGAAGTGGGATTTGTGGGGTGGTTATTCTGTACCTTTCTGGCATGTTAATGCTGCTTCACTCTCTTTTTGTGTTGTCTCTGCTGTGTCAGTGAATATAAACTGTCACACTGTGACACACCAGGGACCCCTGCACTCAACTCTCTTAAAACCCACTTGTGAACAAACATTGTGTCACCTCTTCCTTTATCTCGATTGCATCCTCAATAGTCAGTAACTTGTTCCACACACACACACACACATACACCTACCGGACACACACACACACATACACAAACAGACACGCACGCCTTCCAGCCCCAATCTGCTTCACCTCATTCAGCGCACGTCCTTTCCTCATCCCCTCTCCCCTCCGTCCTTCCTGCCTCCTCTTCTCTCCCTGCTCTCGACTGATCAGGGGTCAGCCTGCAGTGTCTCCATTAGTCACGTCTCATTTCTTCCCGGCTCCCTGACTCTGATCCAGGGTCGGGGACTGCCCAGGAGCCATTTCCCCTCCCTACCAGAGCACGGGTGTTCCAGGTGACCCTACCTCTTATCTCTGTTAAGTCAGACACTCGCTGGCGGTGGTCCTCTCATCCCCTCTCAGCCTCTCCCCTGACACATACACTATCAGCACATAGGTGTACTAACAATGCACACAAACACACACACACACACACACACACACACAGGTGCACGTACATGCATGGAGGAATACATGTCTCTTTTCAAGTCAGTTGGACTCCTGTTGATGCCATGCTCAGTAAAATAGAGACTATACACATGAAATTATAAAACTATTTAAAAAAATAATTCAGCAGTACAGTTCTTTATTGTAACAGAAATTCAGGAATAGTTGCAGGAACAGCAAATGTAACTAAAAAGTAATTCCACCAACTGTCAGTACACAAGTAACTACAGAATACACAGAGGCAATTTATAGGACCAGTGTGTGGGATTTAGTGGCATCTAGCGGTGTGGTTGCTGATTGAAAAGCCATGTCTAGAGCCAGTGTTTTATCCATTGTACTCAGATGGAATGGCCATTCAAGTCGGAATTCCAAGTTGGAAATGCAGGGAAGATCCATCTACCCTGAGTCCGCTGACATAAACACACTTGACATAAATCAACAGTAAGCAGTACGTTATTTTAATGAGCAAAGGTGAGCAAACAGTTGGTTTACTTAATACAGTTTCTCTTCCCTTATGGGGCTGTGGATATTAATATGGATCCTCAGTAGATGTTTTTGCAGTTCAGAGACTTGCCATATAAACATCAATTAGCTGCGGACCTCCATGTTTTCCCGAGCAGATGCACTGGGACACATTTAGATGGGAAGTCGGGAATACCCACACGGAACTAATGAATTCTGACTTCCAATACAGAGCAGCTATATGCACGGCCATACTTTGTGCTAAATGCTAGCGTGCTCACAGTGACAGTGCCACCATACTTATGTTTAGCAGGTCATGTTTAGCGTGTTAGCATGCTGACATATGCTAATTAGCATTAAACCCAAAGCACAGCTGAAATAGTTTTTTTTTTGCAATCACAAATGGCAAAATGTATCATGATTCTGCTTCTAAAATGTGAATATTTTCATATTTTAGTAATAAAATTAGTAATTTGTAGTTTCATATTTTAAAATAAATCTGCAACAGTTTTGATAAGCACTTCATTTTTTAAGCAAAAATGCCAAATATTTAAACCGGGTTGATATGTTGCTTTACTCTGGAGGTGGAGAAAACAAGATATTTGAAAACAGGACCTTGAACAGGCTAAATCGTTGTCCGCTGATATCCAGTCGGTTCTGAGATTGGTCTGTGTTAAATCTTTTCCAAGAAAATTCCTCTGGTGCACAGAAAGTGAAGTATTTTAGGGCTGGTTGATAAGATTTGATGTCTTAAACCACTGTTTCTTATTGCTCTCACTCCTCCCTGGTCCCTGGTTCTCCACTAGCCTGACCCTCTCAGCCGGACCTCCACTGAGGCAACCAGGGTCGCTGGCGGCTAAACTTATTATACACAGCTCAATACTCCCTTGTGCGAAGCTACTGGGTGTTCTGGGTGCCTGTGTGTGTCTGTTTTGTATGTGTGAACTGATGTTTTCTTGCCTTCCCTGACTCTCTCCTCTCCTCCATCCATCTCTCTTACTTTCCCTCTTGGCCCTGAACTGGCTGACCTGTTAAAGAAGGAAAAAAAAGTTGTAATAGTCTTACTTAGTTTAGCTGCAGACTGCAGCAAATGAGCTCACATCCTCATCCATATCACAGTCTGTCAGACAGAGAAATTGAATGTATTCTTTTGTCGCAAACAACGCGTTTGTCATTCTAAGCGTTTACATTATGTGGATCCTGCACCTGTTAGCTGATACGCACATACACCATTTTCCACTCGAATGACACCCAACTAAATTGCTCCCCTTGATTGGCAATTTGAAAGACTATTCTATCAAATCTTGTCTCCATGTGACATGCCTTTCTGGGTATTTTTGACGCAGTGTAATGTCTCCTCATCACACTTTGTCTTCTTTAAATGATTTGTCGTCTACGTAGCCGGTTTGCTGTCACTTAATTATAATAATCTTTTATCAAACGCCGCTCCCTATAGCAATTTCAGCACTGTGTTGTTGTTGTTGGGTTTTTTGCGACTGGTTAACGAGCGCCGCTGCCATTTTATCATGCTTTGCAATTTTATATTTTTTATCCTGAAAGATGTGCTGTCTTTCAATCCAGAGTGGGTTTGGTGCAAGCTCCGTTCCAGTGCTCACCAAGTGTATAGCCTATGGGGCAAAACAAAGCTAAATCTATAAACCTGCATCTGAAGCGAACGCAGAGTGTTTTGAGTTTCCTGATTTCAATCAATAGCCCAACCTTGGTTCATTTTAATCATTCATAGTCTAATCTTGAATGTAATAGTGGCTTCAGGGCGTGATAAGCTGAGCACCTGCTCTATAAATGATGGCACGGCATCAGCTATAGGCTGCAGGATGACAGGGAATCGATACAGAGGGCCCTGTTTCAAACACAAAAGGATATTTACCTGTATCACTTTAAATTAATGAGAGTGTAAGCACTTCTTACATGATTTATGAAATTCAATTTCAATGATATTTTGTCCATCTGTTATAATTAAGCCTGTGGTATTGACCACCGGCATCAGCCTGCTATCACATTCTCCCTTTGTTCCCCTTTCAACTTTATTTTTCTGTTTCTTCATTCGGCGTGCATTCTGCAGCCCCTCCGCACTGTACAGACCATACAGCAGTGTGGGTACAGAGGGGCCCCCTGCTGTGCAGATCAGCACAAGCGAGGCAGAGACAACCAATGTGAGACTGCAACCTTGGAATAGTCCTGTAACTATTCCCTCATCAGCTATCCTCTGCTGTAATGTATAGTGCATGTGGAGGGAAAATATGAAAGACTTTCTATGTATTATGGAACAAAGCTGGCTGCTATTCTGGATGCGGTACAGTACAGTAGAGATGCAGTGTGTGTGTGTGTGTGTGTGTGTGTGTGTGCGTGTGTGTGTGTGAGAGTGTGTGTGAGCAGTCACTTCTGAACGTCTTCTACCCAATGCTCATGTGTCTGTCAGAATGTATGCTGTGTTTTTGTCTGAGAGCAGAAAGTGGGTTATTAAGCACTACTCCCAAACCACGCACACACTAACAAAAACACACTTTTTTTTAGAGCAGTATGTCATCAGCAATACTCAACAGCTTCTCTCAGTAATTAGTCTCTGGATAGGTCCACAGTGCACAGAGTAAGACAAAAGAAAAGAGAAAGCTGGGAAGGGATGGATTTTATAAGGGGAAATGGGGTAACGTAATAATAACCAGAACATGCTGGACATTGTAGTCATGTCCAAATCTGTCAGACTTTTTTTACAGACTGTTTGGATGTGCCAGTAAAAGTGCTAGTCTCTTTCTCTTACTGTATCATGCCCAGTAAAAATAACCTTGAGGTAAAAACCGGTCCCTCCCTGGCTGACAGTTGTTCTCAACAAAAGTTTGTTGGACTTTTGACACCGAACAACAGAAAAAATAATCTTTCTTAATAATCTTTGAACTAATATCGTTCATGATGGCTCCATTCCAATTAAGTGTGTCAGTAATTCATGCCAGTGAGCCAGTATGTATATAGAAGGGTCCTAACACTGCAACACCTGCAAGGAAAGGACATTATGAGTTAGTCATTACATCTATGTTAAATACCGTATGTCAATGTGCTTGCTGTGCCAAAAGTCTAAAGGTAGTCACTAACTAATGACTGAAAGATAATTTCTTTATGGACCTTGCTTTGTGCATCTTGAACAGGAAAGGGAAGGTCTTAAATGTCATTGTATGCTGAGGTTAAAGACGAGACTACTAAACAATAACTAGTTAATACTCTACTACAGGTGGTAGTTGACAGTGTTGCTTACTTTCCTTACGGTAGATCGGTAGATGCATGATTGACTCTTTAAAAACATCCATATTTATCTTATAATGATCCTTCATGCAACCCCTCAGTCCTTTATATCATGATGTTCTACATTTCACCAGTTGCCTGTAAATCTTTATTAAACATCCACAGGGCCAATAAGGTTAACAGTTGAATTAATACATGTGCTTTCAACAAAATAACTACTGTAACACTGCAATTACAAGTCTATAATCACCCAATTATCATAGGTGTTTCAGTTAAAATACAGTGGATAAAAACTGTTGAAATTCACTAACAAACAGAGGGATAAATCTGTGCTCCATTATGAAGCTCCATTATGAAACATTGTTTGACTGAAGGGAACTGAGACGGGGAGATGAGGAACGATCCCACAAACGTCACAAGTTCAGAAATTCAATTGAGCACGCAGTGATATTAGGGTGCAAATAGATGAGTGCGCTGTGCTTTAGCAGCCTGATCTCAACATCAAAGAGATTTGTCTGAAAATGAATACACCGTAATGTGGTTTATAAAATTACAACCGTGTCCTGTTAGGATTCAGCTGTGGCTGTTAGGCAGATCCAGGTAATGTGGAATTTGCATAGGTCAAATTGTAAATTAAGCAAATACATTCTTACAGCTATAATGACACATTTTTTATTTCCCTTGTAGCACATAAAAAGGAGAAATTAGATGCATTGTGAAGACATCTAGGACATTGCCAAGTACCTATTTTCACTCTCCGACACGAGGCGGTGAGCAATTACAAAGATGTTTATCACTTATCGTTTATCACTATATAATTTTTTTTCTGCTCTGTTTGCCACTTCCATAATCACATCAAGTCAAGGCTGATCTGTATTCACCCCTCCAGAGCAGCTTTCGTTCCAGGCAGATTGAAATGATGGTGTGCGGCTATTGTAAAGGCCAAGGCTAGAGAAACTTCTGCAATCAAGCTGTCAACACTCCCATTTCTGTCTCAGGATGCGCACCAGCTTGGACACTTTTGTTATTACATTTGATATTCAGGATGCAAGTTAGGTTAGCGTAAGCATACCAGAGTGCTATCAGCAAACAATGTGTACAGACCTGTCCCCCTCTCCTGGGGGAATGAATGATGGGTTTTCAAGAAGAAAGTGCTAGCTGTTTGCTGACACTGGCCACAGCAATTTAGCTTGAACTATCCATGTCCAATGAGTTGTTGATTAGCTTCTTGTTGGATTGCAGACTGAGCACGTGTTCTGAAGGTTCTTGTAGCACACAGCATGGCAAACAGGTCATGGAGTTAATTGGATAGAAAGTGTACAGCCTGGTGTGTGATGGCAGACTCCTTATATACATAAAATGGCAGCCCCAGAAAGGTTAATTATTTCTGGGAAATCAGCACTTTCCCACGTGTTAAAGCTTTCAACACATGCAATACAAGAATGGAACATTTCAAATGATTGTTTTGCCTATGTGATTGTTCAAGTGGTCTGGGTGTTCATTAACACTCTATCTATATTGGGTAATGTGACTTTTCCATGGAGACTATTTTAACACAAAACCTTTACTATAGTTTTTGAGTGAAACATCATGACAACTTTTGGAGGGATTGTTATAAAATGTGGTCCAGATAAATGAAGAGAATGAATCCTAACTACTTTGTTGATCCCCTCACTTTACATCTAGTGTGACTCTAGTCTAGTGATTTTGAGTCCAGCCGGAAGTATTGCAATGAAATCAGGCGCATTCATGTTCACCACGAGATAAGATAACTTTGATCCCCGACTTTTTTCTAGAGCCACTATCAGGTCAAAGTTTTAATTTGTCCAATACTTAGTTATGTGACCTGCCAGGGTTTCCCCCAGGAGATTTGTTTGTGGAGGTGGTAAATGCTGCCACCCTCCCCCCACTTATCTGATAACAGTTATTGATTTTACAACATATATTATGCATTATATAAATCTACATGGTGAATATGAACTTTAAACTAACTTCAACACAATGCAGACTACATTAGCCAAAACATTGTTTCCAGCTCATGACTATCAGCAAGTAACGGCAACGTGGCAACCTGGCAACTAGGCAGTTTTTTTTTAGCACCTCATTGTGACTGATTTAGCTGATCGTCTGTACTTTGCTACTTACTTACTTTTACCATTTTTACTGACATTGCAACCTGCTGCTCTGATTAATTACTGCAGAATGAACGTACATTGTGATCTGTCATATCAGTCAGAGAGCTAGGCTGAATCCTCATGGATCTAATATTGTTATTAATGTGCTTACCAGATCTCAGTTCAGACCAATGGTTCTCAACCTGGGATCTGGGGACCCCCAGGGGTCCTTGAGGAGGTTGCAGTGGGTCTGGAATTAGAAATCATCAAAAATAAAAACTTAACTGACTAAAAGTTAGCGAGAAAATGTATAAGAATTACCATTCTTTTTTAAATAAATTTCATCTTTAATCTGTCAATCTACAGTATAGACAGTTTTATCCCTGAGACTATATTTTATCGAATACGGGTCCGCAGCCTGATGTGTATCAGTTTGGGGATTCCTGACACCAAAAGATCTGAGAGCCACTGGTTTAGACAGTGACCTCACTCATTCTTAGGGGTGTAACAGTCTACAAAATTAGGTTCGGTATGTAGCTTGGCTTTGGAGTCATGGTTCATGGTCCACTGAACCACGAGAGGGCCTTTAATTTGAAAAGGATACAGGAAGTGTTGAGTTTGTATTATGTTTGTATGTAGACTTTATTCTTAAGGTTTTTGTCTGCTCTGTGAGGCTGACTCTGCTGCACTAAAGGGGTGATATTGCTGAGAGCTGCTTCTTGTCTTTTTCATTTGTGTCTCGTCATGATCATCATCATCAGTCCGTTTGCATAAAATCAAACTGGGTTAAGCTCATACAGCGGACCGGCCCAGCAAAACCGCACCCCTGACCCAACCCTACTACTAAGGTTGATGTTTAGAATGGGAATTCCCAATCTACGTCAATAACAAGTCGTAGTTAAAGAGCAATGGAACAGAAAGACTTGTACCTGAACTGAGCAGTGCATGTGACAAATACGAGTAATCAAAGGATGAACAACTAAACTAACTAACTTGTCTCCACCTTTTCCAAAACTATAACTTTATCGCACTCTATAGCACATGCCTCTGAGTGAGATGAACCAGCAATAACTGATCTCTCTGTGAGCACAGCCTCAACAGAAATAATTAGACTTTAGTCAGAACTTTAAGATATTGTGTAACCCCAGGTGTCACTGTTGATGCCAGGTGTCTGATTATTGTATCTGGATTAAGGCAATATCAATAAGAAGGGTGGAAAAATTTGAGCGCCCAATTAGATTTTCTTTCATTTTAATTCCGTTCTGCAAAGTATTTCAAAAACGTGAAAACCTGAAATATTGCTTTCTAACACCTGTAAAACACAGGCTCACTTGACATATCACATAAAGAGGCGTTGGCAATTAACATATTTCACCTAACTTGCAAATTAAGTTTTAGTTTTAAGCGTGAACAAGTTGCTCATTCCGCTGCCATCAAATTCACATCAGCAAATTTATTTGCTTCTTTTGCACATTTAAACAACTTTTCAACTCCCACAATTCACAGTCTATTTGAACTTAAACTAATATACTGACACTGTGGTCTCTGCTTCTCTCTCCACCTTTATATATTGTTATTCACTGTCACTTCATTACTTCTTAACTCAAAGCCAGTCCATTAGCCAGCAGTGGAGTGAAGATTTTATAGTGTGAGGCATTTGTTCCGCTGACATTTTAAACACATGCACACCCAAGTGGGTACACGCTGTCATTCACTGTGTTAATGATAAGACAGCCTGACCGAGGTGGATTCAGAGGTGAAATTACCAATGGTTTTTGTTCTTCTGCAAAATAACTGTCTGAAGAGAACAGAGCTGGAAATTTTCCCGTTGCCTTTATGATAATCACATTTCTTTTCAAAAAGGAGTGCGCCAGAGTGAGTGAATCCTGGCTTTCATATGATAGACAATTCAGCGGAGAGAGGGAAAGAAACTTTGAATCTTAAAACTTTGGCATGCAGTGTGGGGCCTACGTATAGGCACAATATTGGTGGGTACTGTAGTCCCTTTCTTTGGTGCTTGTATTTCCACCCTGGACTGGGAAAAACTCAGCTAATTCATGCAGCTTCTTTTAATAACTCACGCATCTCGCACCTTAAAAAAGTATTAACTAAAGGCGATAATTTAAAAAGCAGATTAGTTAGAAGTAGGATTAAAACACATTTAATTATCAAAACAAAGTATTTGTGTGACAAGCCAGAAGGAGGTGTTTTATTCAATTATCGCTTTTTCTCTTTGTCTTCCCCTCCTCCTCCCACTCGTCTGTCCCATTTTTCATCGGCATTGTTATGGCCACCCTCACCTCAGTCAGACTACAGCGGCTGCTTTTAATTACAGCATCTGTGTTGACAAGGAAGGAGAAAAAGGATGTTATTAATGTCTAGTCTAAAGTGGGGTAGATCCCAGGACACAAACATTTCTCATGTGTTTGGTTTAATTAATGTACAGTAGAAGCCAAGCAGTGACTCAGTCTGAGATTGTAAAATGACACAAAAGTGTGCAGATGTACGAATTAGTGTCCACAGAGGTCCTGTTTATATGTCAGTTGTATGACTGCATGTTTTATGTTACCTGTGTGTGTGTGTGTGTGTGTGTGCATATATGATTAGAGTGTGAAAGACATGAGTTTCTTTTAGCTTGAGTGATGATTTACTCTTAAGGTCTCTCACATATTGCTAGATAATGCTTTCCATTTAACCAGGATAGAGCTGCAACCATTAGTCGATTAATAGGTTAGTTGTCAACTATTAAATTAATTACCAACAATTTTAAAGGGGAACTTGGCAACTTTTTCAGCTTAATAAACCCGTTTAGAAATCATTTGGATAGTTAAATGGCCTGTTCCGGGGAAAATGGTGACCCCCCCCC
>NW_023339707.1:4365452-4368314 GCF_004916995.1 Morone saxatilis | reverse complement strand
AAAAGTCCAAATTCTCTGATTTCAGCTTCTTAAATGTGAATATTTTTGATTCCTTTCTGTAAACTAAATATCTTTGGGTTGTGGACAAAACCGGACATTTGAGGACGTCACCTTAGCAACATTTTCTGACATTTTATTGACCAAACAACTCAATTAATAATTAGTTGCTACAGCCCTATTTCAGGACATCATCTAGATAGCTGTAATGTCCTGATAATAACATTTAGAATGGTATGTGAAAATATGAAATATCTAGGAAATATTTGTTTTTGTCTTATACTGTTATTTATGTTATATGGAAAAATATATTCTATTACTAGTACATAAATTCAATACATAAATAAATTAATCTTTAGAGATTAAGTCATAGAATATAGATTTAAATGTTTCTCTTTTTTCCTATATAAATCATAGATTCATGTGCAAAAAGCCATCCACATCGATTATTACAGTCTTCCAGGGCTGAGCATATATCAAATGAATTGATTCAAATGAATTAGAAGTTTTGGCTTCTCAGGGTGTGTAATGTGGTAATGGTGTGTATGTCTGTTGCACAGCTTTTCCCTCCGCCGTCTGCAGGAGTAAAAATCCCTCTTTAACCTCCTGCCTTTCTTTCAGCCACAGCAGATCTGCCCTTCACAGCTAAAACTGATTTAAAACCCGAATTCTGTCAGGGATCAAACCTATTGCAGAGAAAGAGCAGGTATTTCTAATATTTCATTCTCCAGCTCGCTGTGTATCAGTTGTCATTACAAACTTCCAACCAGGACAAAAAACAAACAACTTGCACTATACTGTAATAATCTTTGTGTGTGTGTGTGTGTGTGTGTGTGTACGTGTGTGTGTGTGTGTGTTGCACTATGTCCTTCTCTCTGTCTCCCCCCTTCTACCCCCACCTCCTCTGGTGGATAGTGCTTGTTTAGACTTTGTTATTGTTTCTTTATGTAACGTTGCTGAGCCAGAGAAAGAATGGGCCCGGCGTACACCACAACAATACTGTGATGGATGAGTGTGGCTGCTGTAATTATATGAGGACCAACAGGTAACGGAGCACAGAGACAGAGAGCGGCGGCCTGCCTGGGGATGATAGTGCAGATCGGCTCTGCTCTGTTTTGTTTCGTTTTGTTCTGCTACGAGGCCGGCCCAGGCACAGATACTGTGGTGAACACACACACACACACACACACACACACACACAGAGTTGCTGAGAGTGGCCAGAATGGTTGTGCAGACGCAGCATGCAGGCACACACACACACTTGCTCCCACGTGTATTGATGCTAAAGTATACAGCATATGATGTGTTTGTACTCTGTTACACTCTTGCTCCTGCTGCTTATTTTGAATTCTGCTTTGGCAATATTGTTTCTGATAAACAGTCCTGCCAATAAAGTCTGAGATTGACTGAGAGAGCAGAGGAAAGACGCCACTTCAAGGTTTTCCCACTTGAGTGTATTACAGAATTATTGTCGCAGACGATAGCTAACAGAGACAGACAGATTGAGGTCGTTACACAAGAGAGGCAGATGAGAGAGAGAGAGAGACGGAGAAGAGATGAAAAGGCATGGAGGGGGTGTCTCCCTGCTGTTTCAATACAGCGTTGCTCTGAGAAGAGGGAAATGAAGGAAGAGAGAGAGGAGACAGAAGTGGAGGGGACTAGAGGAAAAGTAAGACAAACTGCTGTGAAACGTTTCGGACCAAAAAGTAGTGGTTTGAGGAGAGAGGGGAAAGATGGAAAGAGTGAAAGAATTATTAAAATATGATGAATTTGCACGAATTTGCAATTCTTGCTAGCATTTTGTTAACGGGCCTATTAACTGTTAGCGTGTTTATTAGCAAATTACTAAAAGAAGACAAGTTACTACGACTCCCAAGGTGCATGTTATGACGTATGCCGCTAACGGCAGTAAGAGCTTAAATTTACAGTGTTGAGAAATCCAGTCTGCAGCTTTAGTTCACTTAGTGATCTTCATCAATTCTCAATTCAATTAAATGGCTTTTGATGTGCACATTGGTGCACTCGGAAGAAAAATAACTAAATAAAAAGATACTTAAATAAATGTCAAAACAACAGCAGAGAAGTAGTTTGATTTTATAAAATTGATTAAAAAAAGTTACATATAAAATATTGATCTATAGCTGAACTATAGCTGTGAAAACTGAATGGAGTAAAAATAAATATTTTAAAATATTTCCTCTAAAATGTAATATTTTCCCAAGTTTGGCAGGTCTGTAGCAGTTGCTCTGATATAAATTTGGACAGGAAAGGGGGAGAGAAAGAGGCGATGGGCCACTAGCTCTACTAGGTGAGCTCCCAAGGTAGCCCTATTTAACCTTTAGTTTCACATACCCGTAGCTTATAAGTTGATAATAATGTTTAACCTGCTTTTAGATAATGTAGACCTTAGTTTTGGTTAATGAGCAACTTGCTTCCCAACTTGAAGATGCTGATGTCCACACACCAGGGGCGCTGCAGAAATGAGTTAAATAACATTTTGGATATTGTTCAAAGAAAATATTTAAATACAGAAACAGGAAAAACACTTCTGCAGCCAAAGGCTCCTCCCACTTTGCAACTCTATTAAATCTAACAGGCAATTCATTAAAATTAAAGGAGCAGTCTGTAGGATTTAGCTGCATCTAGTCGTTTGCAACCAACTGTAAACCCTTGACTCACCCAAACTCGAAGGAGATACTACAGTGGCCACAAAACTCACAAAAAATGCAAAAAGCCCTATCCAGAGTCAGTGTTTGGTTTGTCCATTATGGGCTGGAAACATGGCGGACTCCATAGAAGAGGACCCCCTCCCTCTGTAGATTAAAGTGGCTCATTCTAAGGTAACAAAAACACAATCATTCTTAT
>NW_023339707.1:4364210-4365389 GCF_004916995.1 Morone saxatilis | reverse complement strand
TGTTACACACTGGACCTTTTATTGAACACATGTAGCCTTAGTTCAAAACCACATTGTAGAAAATATCACCTTTAGCCAGGATTTCTTCCATCTGTAGTGTTAAATCCAAAATGTTTCCTCAAATTATCTCTCAGATGGTGTCATGATTATCTGTTAAGCACTGCTCGCTAGTCTTCTCCATTTCGCTCTGGGGAAGATAACAGCAATAGCTTAGTTTACTGTACACAAATATTGTCAGAGCATTTAGAGTGGTATGACTTATTTTTATATGTACCACATAAATGCACTGGCCTGATGTTCACTCTCTTGATACTAATTTCCGTGCCTCAACTCAAGGATATCTGCCTATACCAAGTACCCATCTTTTTCCCAAATACAGACTTTTCAAAATAAAGGCACCTGCAGAGATGCAAAATGGTCACAACAGATGCCAGAATTGGGAGCTGTGACAACAAGGACAAGTGACCTAAAGTCCTTAAGCTGGGGAGAAGAAAAAAAAAAAGAAAGCTTACATGACCTTCGTCCTATCCCGGCCTTCCTTTCACCACTGCACCCTGGCTTCCTCTGACCCAAAAGTCATTGAAGTTCAGTTCACTGTCGTTTATTAGCCAATCCTTCTCTCCATGTGCGACTTTGTGGTCCTGCAGAACAAGGTTGTCGCTCTGGTGCAGTGCAGTTCATCATCATGCATATGTTCATACACTAATCTAACGGCACCATAACAAATGAGCTGATTATCCACACCTTGTCTCTGGGTGGGGGTGTAGGGGTGGTGTGTGTGTGTGAGAGTGTGAGTGTATGTGTGTGCGTTATTGTGTGTAAGGCAGAGACAGAATAGGCAACGGGAACAGGTGTATAAGGGGGTACGGACACTTCATATATCATACTGTAGCAGGTATATGCACTCGCCAACACCCCCACCTCACCCCCCAACACCACCACTCACTGGAGAGCAGCATGTACCCAGCACCCCCCCACCCAAGTGCCTCAACGTGCACACACTCACACACACATATATAAATACACATACACACACCAGTAGACGACAACCCCTGGAGCTCGACCTACATTGTGCGTCCTCCTGCCTCAGATCTGACTATTCATCACCACATGGCACCAGTCCCCCACTGGGAGGGAGGTGGGGTTGTTTTGTTGGGGGGGGGGGTGTAGAGAGAGAAG
>NW_023339707.1:4363680-4364110 GCF_004916995.1 Morone saxatilis | reverse complement strand
TATATATATATATATATAGTCTTCTGGTCAGTATTCAAATCCAGTCGCACTTGTAGAACCTATGGCTAAATTAACTTAAAGGTTCCCTATTGAGTTTTTGACCACTTGGAGCAATGTCCCTTCTTTGTATCTCGTGCATCCCATCACGATTCAGCATACATTCCCGCCACTTGTTTCATGTTATTTCACTTATTGACAGTTGATGGTGCTAATAGGCTAAGACATGTGCGAACAAAGGAAATATGAATCTCAAACCTGTGATACTGCTCTGCTAGCTACTACAGTATGACTCACAAGGTAACAGTGAATTATGATGGGAGTGGTTTGCTAGCAACCTCAAATCCAATTTGATTTGATACAGATTTATCCAATACGCATCTTAGTGCTGGATGAGTCATCAAAACTATTTCTATAGGATCAGAAAAGAGGG
>NW_023339707.1:4353029-4363628 GCF_004916995.1 Morone saxatilis | reverse complement strand
ATC
Organism: Morone saxatilis; assembly: GCF_004916995.1. Lineage (NCBI taxonomy): Eukaryota > Metazoa > Chordata > Actinopteri > Moronidae > Morone > Morone saxatilis. The sequence goes on along the minus strand of NW_023339707.1, from coordinate 4,363,625 downwards.
ACCTTAAAATAAGAACTGTTGTTTTCGTGACCCTAGAATGAGCCGTTTTAATCTAAGGGACTGGGTTTCCTTCCATGTTGAACCGCCATGTTTCTACAGTATTCCAGAATGGACAAAGTAATTTCTAGATAGGGCTGTTTGTGTTTATTACGTGTTTCGTGGCCACCATAGTTTCTGCTTCGTGCTTGGAAAGGGAGGGTGAAGTGAGGGAGTTGCAATCTGCAACAGCACCACTAGATGACATTATAATCCTACACACTGGAACTTGAAATCATTTGTTAAGTTTGGTCTACTAGGCTGTTACAAGGTGTCTTACTGCTTTTTTGACACCATGGCAACAGTTCCCTTCTCTTCAGTAATATATTCTCATTCTCATTTGTGTTTGTGAGATTGAAATCCCTTTTGGTTTAATAATATAATGATGTTCAATTTATTAAAAATACATTTATGTTGTTTTTCATTTCCATCCTCAATTCATCTGGTTCATCTACCCCATCTGGTTTCAGCACTAGGCACTGTCTGTAGTACGACCTTAAGACATAAGAGAGGCATTGTGTCAGGCATTATTCCCAATGAAACATGCAATAACAAATATTATTACAAACTTGTCCACAGACACAAGCATATCCTTTGTATTACTCTTTGTTCAGTTGTGGAGCTACATATATACAGTATGAACTGTGTGTCAAGAAACTCAGCAAAGTGTGACAGACCACTGACTGTCCAATATGTTATATGGATCATTGTTGATTCTGTGGCCTTTTCCTTTGTTAATTATTTGGGATAGGGAATTGTTTTGGTCACTCAGCAGGGGTGAGAGCATTGGTTTCATGGGTAATAGCTGCATCAGTGCATAGACTATTAAATGGCCCTGTGTGCAGAACAAAGCACAGCATGGGTCTGCTCTCCACATGGGGACATAGATTATTAGACGGTCAATTTATCTCATTTTCACTGGGATTTAAATGGGTTTTAATATTTATATTGTTACATCTGCATTTCTGAAACATGTTTAAAAGTTTTAATGTAGTTCAATAAAAGTAAATGTAAGATTTTTCTAAGAGGCCAAATATTTTTGATTTAGAAAAACATTTGCAACCGTTGAGATAAGAGTCCTCCTCCACATAACAACTGCACCACAGTTGTCCCCTGAAATTCAGATCAGATTTTCCATATGTGCTCTATTTTGTCTGCGCTAGTGTTTTGTCCTCGATAAGCATAAATGTCCTTGATTCTGCATGTGAGAGGTCCCATAAAGCCAGTAGTTCTTTTGTCTTTATTCAGCCTTCAAAATGGGTTTCTCTGATTGAGATGAGATAGATTTTGGTGGGTTTTTTTTTTTTTTCATGCCAGACACAATCTCTGTCTCCCCGTTTTCCCTCTGGATCTGGAGAGAAAAAGAGAGCAGAGAAGATTTTAATTGCTCTCCTCTCATCCACATCTGCCCCACCACATTCGTCAGCTCGTCTTCCCCTCCTCAGAAAGGGGCTGAAGAGGAAGGCGGCAAGGTTTTTATTTTATTATTTTGGGGGCGAGGGGGGATTCTCTCATGGGATGGGGCACATCTGGGAAAGGGATGGTGATGGAGGATAAAGGGATGAGGCAGAGAGATTGGTGTTTGTGTGTGCATGTATGAAGCTGTCTGTGCTTCCGTGCATGTGTGTCTGAGGATCTTGTGAGCCCGTCTCATGAGGGGGAGGGGGGGATGACTGGAGAGGGCCTCAAATCCTCGGGGGAGTCTGTGATTGGGAGGGATATGGGGAATTGGGACTCTGGGAGTATGAAGTAGAGGTGGAGGAGGGAGAAAAAGACATGCTGGAGGATGGTAGGGCAGAAAAGGTAGAGGAGGACGAATGAAAAGGGCAAATTAATGCTGGGGTGCAGCAAAAACTCACAGTTACGACGCGAGGAAAGACAAGTACATTTTTCAAAGTTCTTGGCAGGGAGCTCTGCCTCTAGCAAATAGCAGAACAGTCCTTGAAAGAAGCAAAAAAAAAGTGGCTCTCCGTTGATCAAAACCCGTATTTGAAATCATCACACTGAACCTGTACTTTCACTTCTTTTTAAAGAAAAAGAATCTGGCCGCAACATGCTGACACATTTCTTCTAATAACAGGCTTCAGCACAGCATAGTCAATGTGTTCCATCGCTGGAGGGATGCTTTTTCCTTCTTTCAACACCAACATATTCATCGCCGCCAACTTCCAAACTACATAATGACAAACATGGACATGCTTCAAGGACGAATCACATCACCACAAGGTTTTTTGGTGGCATATCAGACCCTCAAGATGCTAGGTTGAAAAGCCTTCAGCAACTCAACAACAGTGGTTTGGGAGCAGCCAGCTGTGTATTTCTATTTGATTGTGTATTGTACAACATCTAAAGGCCAAAACCTTTTTACCTTCTCCAACTATCTACACTGGAAGGGGAGCAGCCTCCCATCATAGGAAAGAGAGACTCGTACAAAAGGGCGTAATGGTGCATCATTTGGGAACGTCTCTCTCTGAGGGCTTTCATGGGGTTGCACTCGGTTGTACACGTGAAAAGCGACAGAAGAAAGAAAATGTGTGGTGAACGACGAAGGAGAGCTTCAGAGAGAAGTGCAAATGCTTCATAATTTTTTACCTTAGCATACCTGGCTAATTGCTATGCTAGCACCAAAGTGACCTGGGAAATGAACATAAATTGTCGTACAGAGCCGCAAGCACTTTTATATTTCACATTTACTGCGTCGACATTCAAATGTAACAAGTCTAGCAGAATTTACAGGAATTTAATGGTGGAAAATATAAACGCATTTATAGTCATATATAAACTGTAGGACTGCAAGTAATGGTTATTTTCATTATCAACCACTTTCCTGATTAATCAGTTGGTCGTTTGGTCCATGAAATGTCAGAAAATTGTGAAAATCAGGGTGACATTCTCAAATGTCTTGTTTAGCCCACAGATATTCAGTTTACTGTCATAGAGGACTGAAGACACCAGGAGAAATTCACATCTGAGAAGCTGGACGATGAATTGATTATGACAATAGTTGGCAATGCATTGAAAAGCTGACTAACCATTGCAGCTCTAATGAACTCCAACAAATCTCCTCTTCTAACCAAAGTAACGGGACAGTTCATCTTACGGCCCACATCATCATTCCAAAAATGACTCGTAAACGCTTTATCTGTTTTGCCACCTTTACTGTTGAGGTTTGATTCATAAGTACTTAGATCACCTTCATGGTTAAAGTTTTCATCCACTGTTCGATTGTTGATGCAGCGGAGTGCATCAAAAAAAGAAAGAAAAAAAAGGCAGGGTCGTCCAGCAAAACAGTTAAAGTTAGCTCAACCTTTTCCACAACTTCACAACTAGTCATATTTCTGCTGCCATCATTGTGATGAAAGCTGAAGTAAGTGCTGCTACGATAACCTTCTATAGTTGTAAAAGCCTTCCTTATACTACTGTAAACCGCTGTGTGTGGTTGGATGTCGGATAAGTCTTGAAACCTATTGATCTGTTACTCCAGCTGGACTTCCTGCATCATATTTCATTGTTTCACCAGCACCTCAAACACCCCCACGCACGCAGCCCCATGGATGTTCACAAGCGGCTGAAAAGAGGGGGGAGGAAGGAACAGTGGTGAAGAAGAGGGACTCCCAAAGGTGGCGTCCTGGATGCTGGGAGGCCTCAGAGGAGCATGGGATGATTGTCTGTGACCTTCCCCCTCTCCTTGCACTGTTCAAGGGCATAGTCTATGAGTGTGTGTGTGTGTGTGTGTGTGCGTGTGTCTTTAAGCACCTCAACATTACAATGTGGCACTGCAACGTTAAAGTGTGGTAGTGTATTCAAGGACTCTTAGGCTATTGGAGTCTGTAAATTGTGTGTGTGTGTGTGTGTGTGTGTGTGTGTGTAATGGATTGTCTGACTATGCTAATAATTTACCCCTGCTGGATTTAAGAGACACAAACCTTGTTTAAACAGCTTCTGTGCCTCTTTTCTAACAGATCTTCCTCATTTCAGTAAACTAACATCTTATGTATATTTCAGCAGCTGTACCTAGAGGCAGATGACTCAGCAAGCGAGGAGGGGCAGAGCAAAACACACATTAAAACACAGAGTGGAACAGAGGAGTGCCAGATTAGTCCTCATTATGCAGCATTAATCATCTTTAATCTGCTCTTAATCCAATATCTTTACCTCACCTTATTAATGAGCCATATTTCAAGACTGGATTAGACTGCAAATACTGACTGTGAGAGATCTTAGGATAAAGGGAGGGGGGGGGATGGATGGCAGGAAGGGGAGGTGAAGGAGGAGAAAACAAATGGGAGAGTAACACAGGAGGAAGAGTGATGGAGAGATACTCAGCAGATTTGGATTCAGGAACAAATCTTTTGAGAATAATGTCAGTATTTTGGGAATCCTGTCACGCGATTTAATATCAGTCACATTATGAGACAGCAGTATACAGCTCTGGGCTCATATTATCAAACATCTCAGAACTGAACTGTGCTCAAACGTTGGATTAAAAACACTCAGAGTAGTGAAAGTGAAATGTTAAATGGTAAAATTTGAAATGCCGGCTAAAGCACCACTTTTTAAGGGTACTTTATGCAATACTCTGTTGCCATTTTCTTATGTACACCTAGCGAAGACAAATGCAGTCTGATAAAACAGTCCTGCCATTAATTCTGCCTCCATGAAGGTAATAACGTTCAGTTTTTGTTGAAGCAGCTTTAGAGGTGTCGATTCAACTGTATGGTCATTTTGGAGACTGCAGGAGTACCATACAGCGTTAGAAAGATACCAAACCAAAAGCATTAGGTTTGTGTGCCGCCATGAAAACAGGGCCCTCAGTCTCAAAATATGACATTGTATTCTTGAAATATTGCAGCTTTATTTTTTAAAATACTATAACTTTTTCTTGTAGAATTAATTCCCTACTTCATTTCAAAATATTATGACTTTTTTCTAAAAAAAAAATTCAGGTACAATTATGACCTTAATCTTAAAATATTTTGATTTTATTTTCAAATATAATACATTTTATTCTGTAAATATTACAACTTTTTTCTAATAAAATCACAACTTTATCACAAATGATTACATCTTTATTTGGAAAATATTACATTTTCTCATAAAATCATCACTTCATCTTGAAAATGTATTATTTAATATTTTTACATTATATACTATATTGTAATATAGTATTATAACTTTTGTCTTAAAATGTGACTCATTTTATCTCTGACTTTTGGCTCAACAATGGCTCTAATACTCCATCGAAGTGATCAAAGTGAATATGATTATCTATTGTTTCTTTCACATGGCGAGACCATTATAATTTAGAATAAAATCTAGTTGGAAACCTAATATATGGGTGGCCCATGTATGGTCAGTGGTAGTGTCTATAATGTCAACTCCTGAATATTAAATGTGTATCTGTAGCTTTCCCAGTAATATTTGTGTACTGAAGTAGCAGATCATTGCAAAAACAATACTTTCCACTCATATCTTAAGATATCTCATATCTTTGAAAGAGCTTATTCTAATTCTAATTATAACTAGTAATCATCTATTGACTCCCCATGCATTTCAGTTGTTGCTTTCTGTGGGATGTCTCTCGTTTTTCTATGACTCACTCTGTATTGAGTGTTGTCTCAGAGTGATTGTTATTTGGGGTGCTGTGAGTGTGCGCTCTCCCTCATGCCTCTCTCTGTATGGAGGGCTGTTTTCTCTCCTACTCTGCTCTCTGCTGGACTGTTACAGTGCGTAACCATCGTCTCTGCTTCTCACAGCAGTGGGTTTTATGTTGTTTTACAGTGGTGGGCCCCACTGGTTCCTTTCACTAGCTAAAGAAAAAGCTATTTTTGTGAGTTGATTGTGTCGAGCTGGGGCCTCGTAGTACGGGGGCTTAGACTAGAATTCTTCAGTGCTACGTGAATAAGGGATGAACCCTCCAGCGTTAAGCCGTAGATGGCTGTGCTTGTACTGTTATACATAACCCCCAGCTTTGCTCGGCCCAGCCAAAAAACATGATGTCATACACTATGTGCGACAGTGCTCATCAGTCTGGGCTTCGACACTTTCACAATGGCCTGAAAAACCTGTCATGGTGGTTGTCACATGGCACCCACATTTAAAGATGAGTTTCTTTTTTTGAAATGTGTCAGTAGAAATCTATGTGATTACATTCATATGCATGAACATACCCCTTCATCGTTGGCTCGATATGTGTTTTTGATAGCAACAATTAAAGCATGTTGCTGTAATCAGCGTTTGTTAAATCTCCATGAAGTGAGGAAAATAGCAGACTGAATTAAGTTTTTGATTATAATTTCTTTGCTCCCTATATGCTTTTTATAGCCGTATAATCTCTCTAATTTAGTTGAGTGATAATAGCTCACTTTAGTGCTCGTTTCAGTGTAGATGGCAGGTCACCACATCATCATAGGCAATCACGCACTGGAAGATGTTTTCTTTATTTATATGGATAGATAGATTTCACAAATAATGCACAATTACACACTAGAACAACAAAGAAAGAGGTAGAGCACAACAGAAAGCTTTTTTTGCAGAGCTTAAGACTTAATTAGCTTTATTAATAACAATATATCGCAAGACAGTTAGATCGCCATACAAATATGACACTCATATCAGTAAGTCGCTGTATCAAGGCGCAGAGACATGGCGGACACGGTGGAGACTTTGAAACTGAGGATGCACCATCCTATTTAAAATCAGAGCTAAAGACTACAGAGAAGACTTGATCGAGATGAATCTTTTTTTCAGATTTTGGTCTGAGAAGTGAAGGAATCTTTTTTCAGTTAGAATTTGTCTTGAATCTTATTTAGTTAAAAATAGACAATATTATATTGTGAATTGACCCAGTGTTGTGAATTGTATTGAATCATAAGATTATTTAACATCCCTATTTATGAACCAAAAGACAAATAATGCTCTGTAATAATGCAGATCAAACCAGATCAGAACTAAAAGGCAGTGTTCATTTGTTCCTCGGTCTGGACCAAATACCTACAGGTGTGGAAGCATGTGCCCCCCTTTTGAATCCTGTGCCAGGTCAGTGACAAAAATTATTACATTTTTGCTTAAAGTATTATTCTCTGCCTGGATATCATTTTATAGTGACTGCAGTGATATAGATGATATAAATAGAGAGTTGACAAAACTGATAAGATGCTTTCACTCTTAGTTTTAAAAGTAGGACCAAATATTTAGCCCTGAGAGTGATAACAAGACTGATATCTTACTTTGAGAGTGAAAAATGAAGTCTCAGACGTGTTTTTTCGGAGCTCCTTTGTAAAACATTTACTTCCCAGTTCAGCAGGTTAAAGGTCAGACAGGTAGTGGTAAGAAAATGAACAGAAGTGAGTCATGTTTTTACGTTTTTACGTCAACACCAGCAAAAACACATTTTGTGTGTGTGCGTATCCCTGGACGAATTCTAAATACAGCATCACCTTGAGAGTTGCTACCTGCATTTCCATGGTAACCGGGTCATAGCATATTCACCTGGCTGCTCCTGCTCTGTTTCATACATTTATGGTTCATAGGCAGCAACAGAGATAAGACAGTTGCAGAAAGTAAACGGGGAAGAGTAGGATCAAAGGAGATGAAGATGAAGAAATAGCTCAGTCATTGTGACAGTAAGCTCTGCCTATTTCTGTCTGTCTGTGTGTGTGTGATTGTGTGATCGTGCATGCCTATAAGCATCCTCTGAAAGATGTGGAAAACCTTGTGTTTACGATGTGTTTATGGGATGGGATCGCTACAAAGATGGAGAGAAAATAAAAACACTGGAAGAAACTTAATGGTCTCCACTTCAGAGGTAAAGTAAAGGGCGGATAAATGCAACCAACTGAAGGTCACCCTTTGTATAGGAACAGACATGTGTGTGCCTAAGGATATGCATCTGCCTGTTTTCCTCCGTCATTCAGCTTCTCTGCCTGTTTACCTGTCAACACTAAAGACACATCTCATCCAGCCTCTGAATCACCTTGCCTGCCTGTTCCAAAACGGGCTGCGTTGGCGGGACAAGAAGCAGAAGAGAGGGAAAGAATGATGAAAGAATGAGGCAACAGAGTGGAAGACAAATGGAGAACGAAGTTCCTTAAAGTTATTGTTTGTATCAGGTGGGAGAGAGAGTAAATGTTGTTGGTAATGTGTTTGGTATAGCTGGGTTGCACTGAATTGAACACCTAACCATATGAATGGGTGTCTTAAGGGATTTTATTGATACACTGACATTGATAAAGTCTTATACATCACTGCTTACGTATCGGTAGCACTACTTTTGTATAATCTCCTGAATATAAGAATCATTGTGTTTTGTTACCGGCCCTGCTTTTTGGCAGTATTCCATGCCGGGTCCCCGGCTCCAACGCTAGTACAACTCCCCCGATTAAGTCGACTATTAGGGGGCAGCACTAGTTTCTATAGTACCCCAGAACGGCTCTAGATAGGATTTAGCAGTTTCACGGCCCTCATAGTTTCTCCTGCACACGTCTCAGCCCTGTTTTCCCAGTTCGTCAAATACAGACATGAGCGGTGGTACGTTAGATGAGTGGTGGTCCGCTAGCTGCCACTAAATCCTACACACTGGTCCTTTAAAATGGGACATGGGTATAAAAAGCAAGGGTACAATTTTTACTTTTGGCAGAACTTTGCTGTTTGCTACAAATAAACTAATTCTGAATAAAACTGTAAAAGAACAATAACTACTATAAGCTACAGGACTGCTTAGAAATATGCACGTTATTTTTTGCTTTTCCTTGCAAACAACAAAAGTGGTCATTACATATTCTTCTTAATTGCCGTTCACCTGGAAGAAGAGAGAGAGAGTGAGTGTGTTTGTGAAATCTAGACCTGTGAGTTTTCTAGGTTATATGTAGTAGGTGTACTATAACTATGGAGTTATTCTATCTGATAACGAGTGTTACCTTGACTTGAGATCAACTTGTCATATTATTCTTAACATCTGAACCTTTTTTCAACACACCTGAGGTAACCTGAGGATATCATCAGCCACTTTGCTCAAAACACCACAAATATATGCCGTATTGTCCCATTAGGCTGACAGAACCTCTCTACTGTAGTACTGACCTCTGAGCAGTCATTTGGTGGGAATAGTATCTGTCTGTCACTTTGGTCCTAGTCTCTCAACAACTGTTTGAGTTGTTTTCAATTTTGTACAGACAGACATACATGCTCCCCAGAGGATGAATCCTAATGACTTTGGTGATCACCTAATTTTCCTCTAGCGCCACCAGCAGGTCAAAACATTTATTTATGCTGTAAAATAGGTTTTAGCTCACTGTATGTACTGTAAACTCTTAGTCTTCCTGTTCCTGTTGCTGTTTTTGCCTTGAACAGAGTATGGGTGAGAAATTTGAAGTGATCAATGAGTCACTGGTATTGATCAGCAGCCCTGTCAACCCTGTCAGATATATTATATTATATATATATTATGAAGATTTCATGCTATGGGCTAAGAAAAAATAACTAGACCAGTTCCCCTTTGAATTGAATTATGACACAAACACAAAGAAACACTTCAGGTGTGATGAATGCTGTGCTGGATATACAAGAAAACAGAAAGTCAAAAAGACATATTTTAAGTGGGAAAATGACAAACACGGGGGCATGTGTACCTTGTTTTTGAAGAAGAAACAATAAAATGTTAGGAATGATTGGGGGAGGTTAGCCATGTCACTTACCATTACTCACTACTTGACAGACCGGCTCCAGATTGGAGGAGCTTTGCCGGCTTCCCTTCACCTCTCAGACTGGGTTCAGAGATTCACCCTTGGCAGCAGCCGAACTTCGGATTTTACCCAGAATTCTTTGCACTCTATTTCACGCACTTGGCACCGCTTCAGGCTATATTTGATGATGTCAAAAGAGACATTGCTTCAAGTGCTGTGTTCTTTAAATCTTTTCTCCCTCTGCCTTGCTCTCTGTTTAGAGCTCTCTGTCTCTCTCTCTTTCTCTCTCCCCCTTCCCATATTTCCTGTCATCGTCCTCTTGTCTATGCCATAATTTTTTACTTTCTCTCTTTCCCTCACTGTGTCGTCTCAGTGTCACTCTTCAACTGACTTTCATGCTGTGCAGTCATCAAAAAGAATAGTGTTTCTCCACTGCAGCACTATATATCAGTAAATATACTGTACGTTATATGGCCGAGCGTAAATGAACACTGCACATTACACCCACCATGCCATTCCAAAACTATGACTACTAAAATGCTGAAATAAAAGCCTCCAGGTTGTCCTCCAGATTTTGACATCTGGCTCTGGGAGTTTGCTCCCATTCAGACACAAGAGCATTTGAGAGGTCGACCTGGCGTAGCTTGCAGTCGACGTTCCAGTTCATCCCAAAGGTGATGGATAGGGTTGAGGTCGGGGCTCTATGCAGGCCCTTTTAGGCTCTTCCACATCAAAAACATTTCTTAATTTGCTAGGATAGAGCTGTGAAGATGAACCAATACTGAAAACTGGTGGAAGACTCAGAGATTCTGCTTCGTTGACACACAGCCACAAACAAAAGCGCTTTCAGGTCAAAGTGCTGTACAGAGCATAGAAA
>NW_023339707.1:4348435-4352929 GCF_004916995.1 Morone saxatilis | reverse complement strand
GCTTGACGGCACAGGGCTCAGAGACCCTGAATCTATAGACAGTAGCAAGTCATTCACCACTTTATCCAGTATGCAGCATTATAGTGACAAATTCATCCTCTTTAGGGACTAGCTTAAAGTCCCTACCTGCATGGTTAGTGCTGATTGTGAAATTTACAGTTTTGGGCGCATTTCTGAGTCAATACTTGAAATAAAAACTGAGGAATTTGTACAGCCTGAATCATTAATTATGCTGTTATTATTAAAAGATAAAAATATCCTAACCTAATCACAGCTGAATGGAAGCAGATTGGATAGGCTTTGAAATGTTGTTACTAGGTATGGGCATGAGTATTATAGTCTTCTTTCAGTGTATTGAGTACTCTCATTTAAATCTGCACATGCACAGCCACAGATAATGTCCAATGCTTTCAGTCATCGCTTATCTAACATTACAAGAATAACAGTGATGTTTGGAAGTATTTCCAAAAAGTAGACAAAATGGCCGTGCAGTGCAAGCTGTGTAATATTAAACATTAAAGGTGGCTGCAGATGAAAAAGTAAAAACCAGCTAGTTTTATTATCATCCAGATTAATGAATTATGGAAATTGCAGCAACATGTTAATGTTTGTGGATATGGTTTTTCTTATTGTTGGCTAATGCAGTCTGTGCAGTGCAGAAAGGTTGGATAACCTCAACCCCACACGCATTTTTGCTTGGGTGTTCATACACGCTACATGTTTCTTCGCCCCCGAGTACTCAATAATACTTAAATGCAAGTAAATGTAAGTACTTAAAATGCCCATCCTTAATCGTCACAAATGTATAGTTTTTGTATCAGATTGTGGTTTAACCCTGCATTTTCATCTTCAACCTTGCTACCACAAAGTTTGAAAGCGCACTGCTGTCTAAATATAATCGCATGTCATAGCCACATAGTATAAATATAATTTTAAAAGACAATTCTGTTCTCTTCCTTGTCTTTGGCTTTTCTTTTCTTTTAATAACTTATTCATTCATTTTCAGAATCCATTTTCTTTCAGCGCCAGTCTCTCCGCTCTGTGTCTCTGTTTAATTTTCTCTCCTTCTCTCAAGTCTGGTTCTGCCTCTTATCCACAGCCTAACACTGCTCTCACATCCTCCCTCTCCTGAGCCGCATCCATATCAGCTGTGTTAGAGGAAGCGCTCCGTGTGGGTGTGTACGTGGGGTTCTTGTGCGTGTATGTGTGTGTGTGGACCTGCAAGCCAGTGTGTGTCTGGTTTCTGTGCGCATGTACTGTGTATGAGTTTATGTGTAAGCGTACTCAGCATCACTGTAGGCATGTGTTGATGGTCTATAGTATATGGTCCTAATCACATCCCCTCACTTCTTTCTTTCAATCTCTCTCTCTCTCTGTCTGTGCTTAGCTCTCTCGGCTCTGATTTGGTCTTCTGTGGGCCGTGGTGACCAGCAGAGCAGAGAAATTGCCTGTTATCTAGGGGGTCGATTCTTCATGGGGTCCCGTAAATTGCTTTGTATTGACACCCTGTCAGAGTTGGGATCCTCATGTTAACCCCCAGATCTGCCCTCGAGTGAGGTGACTCTCCCCAACACCAACCGAACCCACGCTGTCCTACTCCATGCCCGGAATGCTGAAATAAAAGCAGCGTGGTGGGGGGTGAGGAGTGGTTAGTGCGTGCCAAGCTTTGGCTACTTCAGAGGGTGCCTTGCGAGATTCATCAACATAAATTAGAATTTTTAAAATTGTTTTAATTCCAGTTAGAGTGAAGGCATCTCATAATTCAGATGGATGTCCACGGTGTATGACCCTTGACGGCTCCAGTACCTCTTCTTAATCTTGTGGGAGGCATTTCATCAAAATCCATTACATTAGGATGACAGCTACGGTGGCTAGCAGGGCTCACACAGCCCACGGAGGGTGTGATAGATGTGATTGTGAACCACCCACATAGTGATGGAAAGGAGACGTTTCTGGTTAGTTCTGGAACTGCATGTCATCTTTGACAGGTCTCACATATGTACATATGTGGCATATTTTCTTTTTTGCTATTTGTTTGGCAGTGCCTTATAGCAGTTGCTCGTGAGATGTAATTGCCCGCCACAGTGCTGCAGACGCTGCCCGCCCTTTCTCAAAATGATGCAGTCTGCTTAAAAGTTCAATCAAAGCGGTTTATTAAAGGATAATGCCTGACGAGGTGTCAAAGGGCATTATCCCACTTATACCACAGTCACTTACCAAAGAAGACGAAAGAAAGAAGAAAATTAAGATAATTATTTTATATTTTTATGTGTTTTGTAATCAAGATCTGTTTCCCTGGTAACACCTGAGTTCCTTCCTAATACCTAGAAAAATCATTACCATTCCATAAGGTTCTAATGCAATGGGAATATTGTTCAATACTCCAGTAAATAGGAAGAACCACTGATACGACTTGGCAACAGGAGATATTTCTAGTTCCCTTGGCTCATAGAGCGCTTTGGCTCTGCTACGAGGTAGAGAGCTCACGTTATGAGAGCAGGATGCAAAGTCAAAGTATCAGTGAATTCAGAGGGGCAGTGTAGGGGCTTGTGTGTTACAGTCTCCATCCTGTGGAGTTCAGGGGATGAGCCACTGAAGGAATATACTCAGTGTTGTAAGATATTTTCTGGAGATATTTGGATTTATTTATTTATTTAGTTTTATTTCTGTTTATTTCAGCACATCAATTCAGAACAGTAAACAGACAGTTTCACTGGAACACATCAGGAATTAATGGACACCAAGCAGCCAATCAGAATTGAATATTTACCCAGACCATGGTATAAATAACTTTAAATACACTTGTATTATTGTTACTATTAAATATACAGTCTGTGTATAGACATACAGTAGTGAGTAGGCTATTTTGGTAAACCAGGTATATCCGTCAGAGTGCCCAGAATTAACCTATTCCAGCCACCAGGGACAAGTGGGGGTTGTGTGGAGGGTAGAGCTGCACAATTAATTAAAATATTGAACGGGCAATATGGCCAACTGTAATATCCAAATCACAATTTAAGTCAAATGTGTGAGAAAACAGCATTATAATGTAGCCCTGGCCTACAAATCTAGTTTTCTAGATATCCATGAAATGTAATAGTTTTTTTATTCTGTGAAAATGGAAATATAATAAATCTAAATATATTATAAAATAAAATATAATATTAATGATAAATAAATTGGTACATGAGTGGATAGGAAGTTGGCAGTGTTGCGGCAGTTGTGGATGTATGAGTTTGCACCACGTATGATTATAATCATCATCATCATTAATATCAATTGTAACAATCAAATTACAAAATATAAAAAGAAAAGGTTAAAAAGATGAAGCATTAAGGCACAAATGCCTCTTTTATCTTGGAAAAGGAGATAATTATATGAATACAAATAAATCAATCAATAATTCCTATTATTATACAATAAATGTATAATAATAGGAATAATATAAATGTCAGCTCTAATAATTCCACTACTGCCACGACTACCATTACCAATAATAATAATAATAATAATAATAATAATTATTATTATTATTATTTTGTCTGTATTTCTGTGAGCATCTGTGATTTCCTGATTGTGCAAGCATCTTTATGTGAGACGTGTATAAAAAAGAAAACAAAAGTCCTGCACTGGGACTCATTGTCAGTTGAGTGTCTGATTTATGGGATATTAGGGATATTATGATACAGCAAATGGGTATGTACTTGTTTTTACAAGTACATACCCATTTGTATGAAATGTCACATTGGTCTTTTCCTTTTTTTATGAATGCATAACAAAGACCCCTTTTGTTTTGTTTTTTCATTTTAATTGTGATGACAAAAATTATGCACTGATATCTTGCTGTTGAACAGTAAAGTTCTTAGGGATATCTGGGTGGAAAAGAAACACTGTTTCTAAATAACCTCAAACTTACTTTGACATTTCTTATTATTTCACTCGACACACATTAGTATATCTCAGTCCAATGTATCAGCAATATAATTCCAGCTAATATCGACAGACATATCACCCCAGCCACTGTGTTGGTTTAGCTCAATGCCAGGAGCTGTATTACAATCTTATGCATTACACCCCCAAAATCTCTTCACATATGTCAAAGCATAAACATTGATAAACCATTTTGTTTTACAGTTTTCCACAACAGAAGCAAAATGATCTTGTCAATGAGACTGAAAGTCAATATAAGATAATATAGAATTATTACCCTCGCCCTTCAATAATACACTGCAGGTCAATTCTTCTGTTTTCTTAAATTAAGACGTATTCAGAGCAAAACCCTTAAGTAGCCATGCATTCCATTAAGGTATATCCACAGAGCTTTTCCCATTGTGTGTGTACAACATTAAGAGGATGTCATGTAGAGTGGGTCCACGAAGGCTCTCAGCATCACTCCACCACTGGCCTCCTCCCTAATAAACACTGGGACAGCATCCAAACCTCCCACCGCACTCTGTCTCTGACTGTTACTCAGCTATATAGCACAGCAGTGGA
>NW_023339707.1:4348107-4348335 GCF_004916995.1 Morone saxatilis | reverse complement strand
GTCTGTGTGTGTCTGTCTGTCTCCTGTGAAGTGCTGCGAGTCCAGGTGGTTCAACCAAATCCAAGGGACACCCTGGAGAGGCGCCCTGCTATATTCTTCTGCAGAGACAAAGATGGGATCACTGAGTGTGTGTACATTCCGTACTTTATTTCTAACAACTAAATTCCCTCAAAAGGATAGAAAGGGGGCAGGGAAAGGGAAGAGTAGAGGGAAATTATTGGTTTAGAA
>NW_023339707.1:4335220-4348096 GCF_004916995.1 Morone saxatilis | reverse complement strand
GAATCATTTGAATTAGGTTTAAAGTGGTGTAAAGATTATTAAGAACAGGAATCAAAATTGGTGAATATGCAGCAGAATTTTGAAGAGTGATGTTAAAAAACAAAAGAAAAATATGCAGATAAAAGGGAGGTCAAGGAAAGACAAGTCTTCACTTTGACGTGAGCTGTTTGTCTCCTTTCTCCTCTTCTCCTCCCCATTCTCCTCTGCGTCCTGTCTGGATATTACCATACCAAAAAAAGCCACAGACTGCAGACTGGTTGGCAGCTCTGGTTGGCAGCAAACCAGCACCAGTTTCTGCTTGTGTGTATGTGTATGTGTGTGTATGGGGGGGAGCGGGGGAATAAATGGAGAAAAACTTTCTGTCACACACTTTACACTGCTAGACTATTTTAAAAAGTAATTTAGTCTCACATTAGGCCTGAAATATTATTTTTCTTGCTACAAAAATCCACCTTTGTTGTTTACATCTAAAGCAATCTTAAAAAGTGAAATGCAATGTCATTCTGTCCAATTCAGTTTAGATTATTTCAGGTCAGAGTTTTGAAGGTAGACAGATACTGCACTTGTTCCTAGAGAAAGATGGTTTAATTAAATTTTTGTTCAGTGCTTCTAAGATGATACCTGTATTGTAGTTCTGTGAATATTCACCCTGTGGTTTTGGGGCATTGCAGCCTTGCATTATGCAAACTAGTCAAAACCAATCAGAACAGGTCACATTATATTAACAAAAGATGTGATGTGCAGGCATTGTTCCTTAAAAGTCAAATGAGACGTTGCATATCAAATCAGCAGAGAAAACCATCTCTTCACTTTATTACATATTCCATAGGGCTGTGCATTGGCAAGGATTTGGCGATACAATACGCGTCATGGGTTGTGATTCAATTTATTGCAATACTGTAAGCAAACTGAGCAGATTTAAAAATCTAACCACCATATGCATAAAATTTAAGTGAAAAAAAAAATACTATGGGGCACCCTGGTAGAGCCTGTGCCCCAGGTACTTAGGCTGAAGTCCTCACCCCAGCAGCCCAAGTTTGATTCCAACCTGTGGCCCTTTTCTGCATCCCACCTTGTAATTCTATCAAGCTGGTGCAGTCATAAAAAAGGCATAAAAAGCAAAACCTGAAGAAATTCTTATGTGAATTTCTCCCACCCCTAGCAGCTCCCCCAGCCATTCCTTATGGTTTGTCTATAGAACAGCTACTGTATTCTGTGTGGCATCACTAATGTGACTGGAACGTGTCTCTAAGTGGCCTAAATGAGAGATGGTCTCTTCACTCAGAGAACCAGGGTTACAATGCAACCAAAGTTGCATGCTCGAAAAACAGAATATTACATCCATTATTATATCATTTCTTTCTTGAATTTACTTGAATATTAAATTTTTTTCTCTGACAGTCACTGGGCTGAAGGATGGCGGTTTGCGATCAGTCAACGTGCATCCAACATCTCCAGACAACTGTTCCGGAGAAATGATTCCTGACAACTATTTGGTATATTTCTGGTCCCTGGAGAAACACTCCGATGGATTTCCATTAAATTTGTTATGGATATCTACATTCCATAGTAGATCAATTCTAATGTTTGTGGTGACCACCTGGATTTATTTTATTTTATTCACCAAATTAAGACCTTTTTTTTTTTTTTTACTTGGGGAAAAAATTACCATTTAGATTTGAAAATTTGCTCCACCATTTTTGGACAGGTGACGACTTGCTAATGGTGTGTGACCGGCCCATCAACTTACATGGTCACTATAGGGACTTTTCGAACATAAGCTACTGTATAATGGCTTTTATAAGAGACATTTTTGTCTTGAGAGTTGAAATCTAATTTTCGTTAATTTGTCTACCAACAAAGGTAATGTTTCTGTTTTCATTGTACAGTTTGCCAAAGGTAACAGTTGAGCTGGTTATGACAGCAAGAACACTGTTGAGCAGACTCCTGTCTTCAATTGGCAAGTGTAAGGCCTATTTTAAGCTCTAAGACTAAATATCACTGTCTGTAGTGCCTTTAGGCATTTAGTTTTGCTTGATGTATTGCTGAAGTTCAGTTTAAGATGTTCTATTTATATATTAGGTTATATATCATAATATATTTATAATTATTATTCATATTCATAATTGTCACTGTAGCTTTGTAATATTGTCTTAAATAGTTGTAATAGTTCATTTTTACTTTGATTCTTACTTTAGTTCTTTATACCTCCTATCCATCATTTATTAGACATAGACACAGACGTTTATTTTACATAGACAATCCATTTTGTGGCTGAACCAACAAAATGATTCCTATTCTCATTTCAGAGATGCTTAGGTTATCAATGTTTGTGTGACTGAGTTTGTAATGTGGAAAGTGTGAGGTTGATGAACAGAAAACTAAAAAGAAAAATTCACAGCTACTTATTAATACACTTTTATTAACTTAAAAGTTAATATCAAAAATATAATAACAGCAGCGTAACTATGTGCATATTTGTGAACTGTCTGTGTAATTGTGGGCTTTGGAAACCATGGCAGTGTTGTTTTCCTGTAGAGCGGCAGGCTGATATTTACCAAAACTATTCAGTTTCACACTCTGTAGAAGGCCTTTTATAAATTTCAAACGCTACTCGAGTGTTTTTCATCAGCGGGTGTTTACGTTATGAAAAGTTTGAGCCTGTGTCATCAAACTTTCTTCTCCAATTTCCACCACTCACCAGAAAACGGCTGGAAAACAGAAGATGGTGAAAAAACACAAGCGGCACGTGAACCCATTTAGTCTGCCTCCAGAGCTATTTGTGGCATAAATGCATCTTTCGCATATGGTGATACACAGATAGTGAGCAGTGGTCTTGGCCGTCGTCCACCTCAATTTGTAAAGGTCAACGTCTTTACTTTAAAGAAATGTCCCCCTGCGGTGAGCTGCCAAGGTCTCCAGAGGGCCAGAGGAGGGATGAGAGAAAGAGGGGGGCGGGAGGGAAAGAAAAACATTTCCCCCAGCACAAAGTGGTGCTATTATTCATGTGGAGTGTTGAAATACACTCCCTGCAGACCCATGGCGTGTACTCTCGTGGTGACTCAGCTGGAGTCAACTCCATTTTCAGCCTGTTGAAGAGAGTGGCGTCTTGCGGAGGCAGAGAGCGGTGGAAAGGCTCTGAGGTGACGCTGGCATACAGGTGTTAAATGCTAAACTGCCGGTACCTGCCAAACACCAATGCAGATGCAAACACACAGTACAAATGTGCGAGTGGATTTGTGAACACATCCAAAAGCCACACACACCAAAAATGTTTCAGTGTTGTAAGCAAAAATAACTGTGGAGCTTCTGAAAATAGCATAAAAATCAGGTCTGACTTTGAAGCCAACCTATAGACCTAATAACAACACTTGATTTAAGCAGTGAAGCATAAGAAATTCAAAGTAAAGATTTGAATAATTTTAATACCTTGAAATAATAACATTAATTCCATTCAAACAATGTCAAAAAGGCTCAGTTTTCTGGCAGTGTAATTTTCAGTCTGTCTGATATAAGCGTATCCTGCTTACTAAGATGTGCACTTAGTTGCCAGTTTTTATTCGGTTGAACAACATCTATGTGAAGGTCCAGACACATCAGCGTGTGAGCAGTGAGCCAGGGGGTTCAAAATGGAGAAAGCTATTGTAGCTTATTAGCTGTGTGCCACCTTACGCTTCCATCTGCTGAGGTATAAACTGATTCGCAGACAAATCTTAGACAGGCAATGATGGTGTAAATACGTCTCATGAATAAACTGAGTCAAATTTTTGCATCTTAACCTTTATTGAAAGAGGAAGTGGAACTCAACACTTAGCAAACAAGCTAGCTTTGAGAGCTAATGTTACTGACTAGTAGTGCTGTCAGAACTGACCAAAAAAGATGATTATTCAATATAAAAAATCACATAGGTTAAATATATTCTATTATCTATTTTTCAACTGATTGTTAATTTAAATAATCAACTGTTTTTTGCATTATATAACTGGATTTAGAATATTGACAGCCCAACTGACCTAGCAGTAATATGTTCCTGGCTGGGAAGCGTATAGTGGTTTACCTCGCTAGCTATGGTAGGCGTATCGATAAAACCAGACTCTTTATTGCCACTTTCTGGTCAGACCGAAGCTTAATGCAGTGGTTCAACATTTTGGGAAATATACTTGTATGCTTTCTGGCGGAAAGTTAGATGAGGAGATTGATACCACTGTTATATTTGTCCCTTAAATATAAGGAAGAAGCCAGCACGTAGTTAGCCTAGCTTAACATAAATACTGGGAACAGCTAGCCTGGCTCTGTCCAAATGTAACAAAATGCACCGAAAGCTCACTAATGAATCTTGTTTCATTGAATTTGCCATTTCTTGACTGGGACCAGTAACTTCCATGACTCTCCACTAGTTGCCTGGCAACTGCTCAGAGCTGAGAAATAGAACTTTTCTCTCTTTATAGATGTTTGAGAAATGAGTGTGATGGCCACGCAGTCAACTTGTAAGACTTTTTTCTAGTAAGCTCTGAAACTTTAGAAACAACATCTTACATCTTAGTTTATTAAGCTAATGTAAGTGCTGCTTGACAAGATCATTTATTTTGGATATAGATAAATAAGGCTTAATCATACTAAAATAAAATGTTAGGATTGTCTTGAATTGCCTGTTGTGCATTTTTACACACATGCACCTCCCAGACTCACGTACACACACATTAACACCATACCCCTCTCCTGTCTTTCACACAACTTTCCCATCGGGCCCTGTCATCGCGAAAGGAATGAGGAAGACAGAGAGGTGTGAAAGTGCTGCCTGGACCCTGCAATCTTGACTACTGTTAAATTGTGTGTGTGTGTGTGTGTGTGTGTGTGGATGAGGTTGGTCTCCCAGCCTGTCTGCTTGCACAAATTGTATGCCATCTTGTTTATCTGTATGTGCGCGTGCATGCATTTTGACAGTATCCTCGTTTGCCAGGAAAATGTCTCTCCAGAGACCAACAGCATGCTGCCACTCTTCTCCGAGGTGTCAGAATGTTGTTTCCTCCAAACAAAGTGATGACATCCTGTCTGTGATTCAGACCGCCCTCATACATTCACACTGGATAGAGCAGACAGCTCCGGCCTCGTAATTCAAATGGAGCACTCAAGTGGGCCCAGGAATAAGAATAACTGCCACGTTTTGATGATACTTGGCCACTAAGTCAAAAAAATCCAATATTAGTTGAAAAGTCTGGTTTGCATGCTTTGTGCTCATATACTGTACTTCTCCACATGACAGAATGCTATCAGCAGTGATGGCTGACATCAGTGACTTTAATAGAAATGCCCTTTCTTGTCAGTCAGCCCTGCAACACTCAGTATGATAAAGCAGCACAAGGTCTTATTTAAGTAGGACCATTAGAAAACCACTAGAGGAGGAAAAATATTGAGATGATGTTGAGGCAGAATTGCTGCCACTCACCGCAACTTTTCCGTGTCGAAAAAGAAATTCTGAAAGCCTCATTTGCAAGCTAATGCACTGCAAATCTGCAATGGATGTGTAATTTTGATTCAATCACTGTCAGTCCGTGGCCCCGGCTGATATTAAATGCCTCCCTCTTAAAGACAGGTGTTAATCTTAGGACTCGCTGTAAAAGTTTAGTCTGGCAGCACTTCATGTCCTCAGCCTGATGAACGCTGCATTCATGACCAACATATGTACATATTTCCACTTACAGCAGTATTTCTTCTGCTTTGTATAACAATTTCAACTTTTTTCCCATTAAAAGTTCTCATGAAAGTATGGCCCATAAGGATTTATTAGACCGTTTTATAATGCAGGCTGTTGCAGTGGCCAAATCTAAGCAACAAAACTAAAAAAATACCTGAAATAATAACCTTGATAGAACATAAGGTTGGGCGATTGGACAAATAGATCAGCCAATCACTATAGGGGTTTTTTTGGATGACTTTTGTCATTTTATTTTGCTAATTAAATGGTCTGCTTCCTAAGAATGAGTGACAAAAACAGCTGTAGAGCCAGTGTATTTTCACATCTAATGAATTTAGGGTTTATTTTAGCTAGTCTGACAACAGGGACAGTTACAAGGTGATTCGCAGAGGTTCCCAACAGGAGGACACAGCAGGGACGGGAGAGGAGAGGAAGGTCGGGGGCATCAGAGAGGCAGCAACAGCGCATAGAGCCTGAATATTGTCACCTCTAACACTGTTAGATGGTGATTGTGGGAACAGTGTAGAGACTAAGACGTTTGGATAATTTTTTTTTTGTTTCAGTCCAGTTTGAATTAAGTGTTTTTAGAAGGTCTTAGGTCGGTATAAGAGAGAATTGTGATTTCAGAAGGTGTACGGTTGTATTTTTCTGTTTAATGAGGAAAACAGGTTTTTTTCCTTTCCTAACATTTGATGAGTTTATTTTCTTTATTGAAGCTATGACAGCTCATTGCATGTTGCAAACTCGGTGCTCTCCCAGCTGCAACTACTGGGGAGGTGTGCAGCACACACGCGTTCGCCAATTTTTAGACTGAATGTTGGAAAAATTTTAGATTGCGCCCAACCCTAACAGAACACAAAAAATATTTTTGACTTTCCAGAGTAAACTGATCCAAATTTTACTTGAAATAAAATAAAAATGTCCCCACAGCTCTAATGGAGCTCCGAACCTGAGGGTGGCCATTATGTAACTGTAGCATTAAAACAGTGTGAGAGCTTACCTGAAATGTAGAAAGGTACTTAATGTCATATCTGTTAGATTCTGACCGTTCCTGTCGCTGTGAATGGAGTCATTAATAATGAATGAAATAATTAATAAAGTTACCGCTGCGTTAACTCACTTTGGAGACAATCATATAATACAGGTAAACTCTGTGGGTGTGTCTGTGTCAACTAAACCAATTTAAACTGTATCTGTGTGCTCTCTATAATATATGACCAGTATTGGTGTTTAAATGTGCAAAAAGCCCTAATGTTCAGACTGTCCTTTTAAAGCCTATTTAACCTATATAACTAAATCTTTTTATGAAGGAGTGTCTTGGAGGCTTTCCTTTCCTATTAGGTGTGAAATTTGATCAGGAAGCATGAGACACAGCCGGATAGCGAGTGTCTCACACCAAAGCATGAGGGTTGGAAAGCCTGCAGTGTTATGTGTATTGATGTCTATGTAAAAGCAGAGAATGTCGCTAGAAGAGTTTGTTAGCCTGTGGAGAATTAGTCACATAGGCTGGAAAGCAGAGATAAGCAGGTAACAGGGCTAGCAAACCGAGGTTAGCTAGCAAATGGAGTTAAAGGTGTTAAATAAGGCTTTAAACCAGTAAAGTAGTCAATGAGATCATGTGTGGATTTTAGTTTAGACAGGTAAGAAAATGTGTTTATTATCAAGGAAATGTATTTATTGTTATATACATATATAAAATCAAAGTTTGCATTTCCTTCACACAGAAAAAAAGAATTAACATAGAAAATAAATAAATATAATACAATATATACAGTACATTTAAATACATATATACAGTACATATACGTAAACACCCAGGAATAATTCTGCAGTGCATCTGATAAATTTGCATCTGGTTGAATGTAAACAGCAGCAACAAGTTAGTGATGATAATATGGTTTCATCTTCACATTAAAATGTTTAAGCTCCAAGCATCATCAGCGTAAACACAGAGTCCGCCTCCTCTCATCCTGCGCTCTGTCAGCATGGAACCCGATGCGCCCATTGAGAGCTTGAGCTCGGATGTTGATGGAGAAGGTCTCTATAAAGATGTGGGCACAACAGTCTCTGAGTCCCATTTCGTCCAAACCAGACATTAGCCCAGAGCAGCTTCAAGTTCAAGCCGGACCAACATGGCCCCTATCTGGCTCTCTTCCCTCGTCTCAAGGTCTGCTGCTCTTTAATCTAAACCCCAAACCTAATTTTCTGATGACTGTAGGCTATTTTTTAAATAAGTAATATGTGCTATTAAGCCAAAAACAGATTAAAACAAAAACAGAGAAGTTTAATGGAGCTAGCCAACCTGGCTGCAGCATCTGAATGCGCGGCAAAATCCCTACGTGCAGAGCTGATGCACGTAGAGAAGTTAACTTCACACAAGGATGAACAGTGTTGCTGAATATAAATGCATGTGTTTTGCACAGGTTTAGACCTAGCATTTAGTCTTCAATCAGAAATCACTAGTAGCACATGTGAAGTGCACCATAGGCTGTTATTTATACACTGAAGCAGGTTGACTAGTTTCCCCTGCTCGTGGATCACGTTTCACAAAGTATGTGTGCTTATTGAATTATTGATGTAGAGAGCCATGGAATGGAAAGCCTGTATGCCGCTGGTGAATACAAAATTAAGGCAATGTTAGAGTTTCATACAAAATGAAGTTGTGCTAGATAAGTTGTACCAAAGTGAAATATCACTATAATTGCTGAAGTCAGCCTTTATCGTCAGAGCACAGTGTTTGGGAGCCAGCAGGAGCACACAGACACTGTTTTTATACAGAAAGATGGTGAAACAGTTGTGGATGCCATTTTTTAAGAGACGCCGGCAAAATCGTAAGCTTTACTCAAGATGCTTCCACACTGCAGATGAATATTTGAGCCATTGCACAATGTCCTACCAGAGAAAAGCTTTCCCAAGTTATCACGAATAGAATGACCTTCTCAGGAAAACAAGAACACACAACACTTCTTGACAGATTGAGTAAGTGATGGCATCATTTTTGCAATGAATAATAAGACTTCGCATTGACTGCTCCATCTGTCTTTCCAGATAGTCAAGCAGCTTGTTGTTGATGAGGGGAACCTGTTGGCTGCACCTTTGCAACGCTTAATTTAAAGCTGCTCTGATCAATATTTTCATTATGATAATGATGATAATATTTTCATCACCGCAGCTCCGAAGACAAATATTCAAGGCCCTTCAACGTACATTTGATCTGGGATTAACGTCCATATTTAATTTAAGTGTTGACTGGTGTACAAAGGAGAGCTTCAGTCTAACCTTGTTAAATTATAGAACCCGGTGTCTCTGGTTTAATGGTAACAATTTGTATTCAGTGGAACATGGTTAGGGTCAGAGACAATGCTCTTTTCCAGCTCAATATGTTATGATGATAGGCTGCTTCAGAGTTTCTCAAGAGATTCTGAAATGTGCAAAATAGCCTGATGTATCTGCAATAGATCAAATGTCTAACGCTAAAAAGTAGTTGCTCATAGCAATAAACCCATAGAGAACATCACCCGGGCTCGCAGTTCCCCTGAGCTTTACTGACCATTTTAGTGTCCTTCAGATTATTGTTTTGCTTCTATGGCCCTGTCTTTTATTAACAGATAAAAATGAAGGTCACAGTTATGAAAATAAGACCAGAGGAGTAATAAGCCACAATTTTCCTTAAAGTAACCCATTTCCTGATTTGGGGGTAATTTAAATAGCTCATGTCTCTACGTATTACTTTGAGCCAGAGCTCAACCAGATCTTGGCAATAAGTGTATTTCATCACCAATAAGGACCTGTGGAGATGCTGATCTTTGCTCTTTGGATTCTTTTGTTTACAGAACATACAATACCCATTAGACATATAACATATAAAAAAGAAGGTTAGCACCTTAAAATGAAATGAAATTAATAAAAAATACTCATGAAAGGCACATTTTCTCTGAATCTTCAATGGAAAAACAGTTCATTTTGAATTTTTTTGGAGAGCTGCCTGTGAGCGCGCCCCTCTTTGCCGATCACGGCTCTACGTGTGCTCTCTGGGGCTCTTTCTCACAGCGTTCCTGATCAAAGAAGCTGCTCGCACTGACAAACACTTCATGCCACAAGTCTGGGAAGAAAGCACAAGTGTTTCGCCACAAAAAGAAAATAGAGGAAAATGTACAAAGAGGATTAAAAAAAAAAAAGCCTATCAAACAAGAGGGCAGATCTTATACAGCTGGTCCCTCCGTGAGGCGCTAAACAATATCCAAAAAATGAAATGGTGAATTAGCCGAAGATGTTGGGGAAGTGGTAATAAATCAAAAGTGTCATTGCTTTTGAACAAATGTCATCAATAGGTGCAGAGATAGGTTTGTGATTTGCTTCAGCTGAGTCTGATGGCAAGAGGCCCAATGATATCAGATGTGGTCTGAGGACACCGAGCACTTGTACCAGGAAATTGGTGTTTCAGATTGCCCTTCATTTTGTGTTTGACTTTCTCTAGTTGATTGTTGTTCATCGATACATTTTAGGAAGGTTTAAGGAAACAGTATCCCTTTAGTTTCTTAGATTTAAAGGCATAGTAAACTAACAAAGGTTTTTTTTCTTCCTCATCATCAGGTATCGAACACTACACAGCACACACAGCACTACCAAACTGCTCTCTTTTACCCCCTCATACCTGATTGCTAGCTGTGTGCTGCAATGGTTATCTCGATCTTTCTGATCAAAGGAGACAGAGGAGTCGCCACTTCTTCTTCCCAAACACCTGGGTCTGGTGCACTTAAAATCACTGGTGACTTTGCAGTTTTTCAGATGCTAAAAATCTAACCCAGTATATATTTTGGGGGGAATTTTGTTGCAGGACTGCAAAATATTGGCAGAGGGAATGTCGACTATTGTGATTTTGATGAATAGAAGTTGTTTTTGGGGGTACAAAGACAGAGATTTGATCTTTTATAGAGTTTGACTGTGTTTCCACATTTATTTCCATTTATTTCCCCAGAAAGAAAAGAAAAAAGAAGCAACCTGTAGCATACCACTAACTTTCACAGACACTGAAAAAAGCAACATTGCGTTTTGGCTCCCCTACGGATTGGGACGGTGATTCACTTTGATACCACTGTTGTAAATATGGACAGGTGTACTTGTGCATTTGTTATGGTTACATTATTTGCCTACTAGGCCAACAGGAAGAAAGCCAGCTTACTGTCTTTCAGCCTTTTATTTCACAAAGCTCGCTAGAATGACTAAAGGCCAGCCGGAAATTTACTCTTGACCAGTGGCCTCTTGCTTGGTCGTTTTCTCTTTTTAGCTCTCTCCTTCAACATCCTCTTCAGTCTCTTCACCTCGACCATGATGTCAGTACAGGCTGCCGAGCTCGCTTTGGTTTCCCGCTCACCCATCTGTGGTTCTGGTGTCCATCCTGGCACCGCTTTCCATCAGCATTCCCTGCTGCATCCCAACCGCCCAGGGCCTGAAAAGATCATCATCCTGGAGTCAGCTAATTGGACAGCTAGATGGAAGGCTAACTGAGCTAACTAGCAAAAGACAACTACAGCGAGCAGTTGGAAACAGAAAACATTTTCTCCATTAAAATATGGTCCAGTTTCACCAAAATCATTGATATCATTGGCGGTGTATGACTTAGTGCTGTAAAGCGTTGTACCCGCTCAACCCAAGTTTTCCCAGAGTGGGAATGACAGAGGCTTTAAGTGGAAAGAATTACCTGAAGTCATGGCCATAATTCATGCAATTCATTGTTAGGCTAGGAATATGTTGGACATGTACTGCAGGCATCATCTATCATAAAAATTATGAAGGGCAGATTGCTGCGGAGAGAGACGGTGTGTTCTATGAGGTTGGACACACAGTGTTGGTGTGTCGGTGGAGGTGAGGGTTGTTTGCTCAGTTACCTGTCCGTTCTCACATTCTAAGGTTTGTAAAATGTCCAATATGTCAAGGCCTTTGTTAGAAACACTGCAGCCTCCGTCACATTCAAACAGAATCTATGTGTGCCTGAACAAAAATGCCCTTTATACAATATTCAACGTCAATGGAACTGCAATATCCACTTTGTTGCAAATGTAAATATGAATGTTTACTTTATTTGAACGTGTAACTGTGCCATAGTATTCATGCGTGCAGCACTCATTCATATTTCATTCTTATGAATATGAGAATGCTCCGTAGTCTCTGATGTCAGGTTTGGTGCCATCAGTGCTAATGTGTGCTATGTGTGTGCATCCATTTACTTTGGTCATCACAGGCAGCAATACACAGAATGAAAAAGACATACAAAAAAAAGACGTGACATAAAAAGGTTGGAAAATTTGCTCTTTTTTTGCTGCTGGTATCATTGTAACATTTCTGTACTTTATGAAACATTACTTCATCCTAATATTCTGGAAAAATCCCATCCAGTTAAGTGTATTGACAGATTTTGGGGTAATCAAGCAACCTATA
Organism: Morone saxatilis; assembly: GCF_004916995.1. Classification (NCBI taxonomy): domain Eukaryota; kingdom Metazoa; phylum Chordata; class Actinopteri; family Moronidae; genus Morone; species Morone saxatilis. Next base: position 4,335,963 of record NW_023339707.1, on the reverse strand, counting down.
ATCTCCCTGGCTAAACCTGTGCTATGCTAACTGCTACTAGCAGAGGTGTACTACAAATCTGGGTCTGTCATTTTAAACACCATCTGCAGCTCTTTTTCCTGCCTTTTGCTCAAACACATTTTTTTTTTTTCAATTTCAGCATTTATTTTGCCATATTTGACCAAACCAGTAATTGTTTTTCAGGTGGAAACGACAAACCACAAAAGAAAATTGCAGCCTCACAACTATATGGAACAGTGAACACCTGCTTTGGTAACCACTAACTAACATTACAGATATTACTATAAAATATGTTGTTGCTAGGTCTTGGGGATCTAATAACCAGATATATGTACTACCAGGGCCCAACATATACTAAATGCCTTAGGTTGCCAACACAAGAACTGATGCAGGCGCAGAAATCGTTATGTCAAAAAAGGGCAGTTCTTGTAAAAAACGGTGGAGTTTTTTATCAATTTGTGATCCCACCATGTTTTTGGATGCTACCACTGGAGTCGAACATTTTCAACATACACAAACGGTTTTAAATACTGAAAAACTCAGCAATGGCTTAAAGCCCAGGACAGGACTCAGGCCCCAGTCTCCAGTGCACCTTCACAGTACTGCTGAACCCACTAATCACACTGATCCTTTCCCCTTAAATGTCTGTTGGTCCAGTATGCAACTTGTGCAGTGTGATGTAGAAACTTGAAGCCACCAGTGCACATCCACTGAGAATGGACTTTACAGTGAAGTAGGAGCAG
>NW_023339707.1:4315306-4335120 GCF_004916995.1 Morone saxatilis | reverse complement strand
TGTCGCTCCTGCAGGAGAGCATTGCTGCGGGTTCTGAAAGGAGATAAGATGCAAAAAAAGTTTTGAAGAAATTTGGAGGTGGTGAAATTCATTTGATTCTTGAAAGCGTTAGTATCAGTTTGGAAAACTTATTTCATCCCAATCGGAGATGGTTAAGTCTGTCATACGATCTGCAAAACAGGTACTGATAATAGTGCTGTCGCTTAATTTTGGATATTTTTTGGTGCCAATCTGTCCAGTAGGCTGAAAGTTATGCGTAAAAAAATTGCGTGCCTCAGAAGACCACATTATTAACAGCAAACTTGATGAACTTTTATGGGGTCTCGCTCTCCTGATGGCTTTCATCTTTCCTCCCAACATATTGGTTCCCAAATCAGTTTTGGTGTTGGCATGTTTCCGTCTATCAGATTAGCAAAAACATTTTTAACCTCCTCCATTTTCACACAAAAGTCAAAATTCACACTGAGCTGATTTTCCAAAAAAGTAGGACAAGCAGCTCTTCATGCAGGAACAAAACAAACAAACAAAAACAAAAACAAGGATGTTGGTCCGGACGGGATTTAGAGTCCAGGAGGAGCAGCCAGTTTACGGAAAAAGAGGAGGTAATTGCTGCTGTAATTATTACTGGAGTGGGAGTGAAAAATGTTCCTCATAAGTGCTCCGGATGGGATTGAAATCATTGACCAGCGAAGGTAAAATCACCCCACTCTCCCTAGAGAAATAAATCCAGTCCCAATGGGGCTTAACAGATAAAATGTACATATGGTAGCAGTAGAATAAGAATACACATATGCAAATTTTTCAAAATACTGCACTTAAGGAACACATACATGTGTAATAAGCACTTCTTATATTGTGTTTGCAGCAGTGAAGTTGTTTATGGATCTATTTTTTGCAATTATGTGAGATTCTTGATAACTATAAAGTCCTCAAAGTGTCTGTTGAAATGTTAAAACAGGTCAAAAACACAAATTGTTGTTCCACCCACATATTATAACACTTTATGAGTTTTTTTTTCTTCAGCCACAGTGTGAGTATGAACTTAAGCGACACATACTGCAGTTTATTACATGTCTGACTTTAGTTGGTGAGGAAAGTTTGGAGGATATTTATACACTCTCGATATTCAGACGGTAGAAGTCAATGCAGAGGCTACTCTTCCTCTTGACAAAAAACTTTTTTTCCCCCTGTCTGTTGTTTTTATTCAATGTCTCCTTTATACAATGTGACAGCTCTGATCGCCTAGAGATGTTCTGTGTTCTTACTGTATCTGACTGGAGACAACACAAGGCATTTTCCTGGTGCAAACAAGACTCCCGAGGCGTCCGCCCACCACTCCCGTCAGCTGACAAGGTTACTGCATTCAGGATGATGTAGAGTATGCATAGATTACACAGAAAAGTTCTGTTGACCCCGGGCCCTGACAGCCTAATCAGGATTTATATTTCACATTATTGCAACATGAATTCAAAGTGCGTAAAGTGTACTGTAAGTGTGTACTGCCTAACAGTAATAAAAAGAGGGAAAGTTTTAGCCTGAAAATATATAAAAGATATGGAAGTATTTGAGCCAGATTTTCAGTACTGTTTTTTAGAAACTAAGATCTATGGTTCAGTTTTGGAGTTCCATATAAATTAATATCCCACTGTGAATTTTAAAGGACCAGTGTGTAGGATTTAGTCCTCACCAGACCCTCCTGTTCCAAGCGCAAAGGAGATACTACAGTAGCTGTAAAAGTCCCTACCTACAGTCAGTGTTTGGTTTGTCTAGAGAGAGGAAACAAAAACACAGTAATTTTCAGGTGATTATACACTAATGAAAACATACCTATGAATATTATAATATATTTCTGCCAATAGATCCTCCTAAATGTTACACACTGGACCTTCAAATCAGTACAAAAAAATACAAATGTATTGTTATGTTTGGTTCAATTCAGTCAGTCTGTTATAGTGTGAAATAATCATTTTGAACAAAATGTGTTCATATAATAAGTCTTTGTTCATTACAGAACTTGTTCTCTTTATCAAAGATCCAGTGCCTAAATTTTCCATCTGCCGTTGAGAAAGCGGAGCTTACTTTAGAAATCAGCACTTAAACACTTCAGTATAGCCCTAGTAGTACAAAGCCAATACAACGGCCATCATTCACTGAGTCACATATGTTCATATAAACAGTAATAATATTGATAGTTAAGGTTTCAAAAGTTTGAAAACTATACAATGACTGATGTTCTTCGGAATTATGATCAGAGCGTTTTTACTCCTAACCGGTTTGGTTCAGATCGAACGAGATTTGCACGTTTTGCTGAGTTTGTTTGTGAAAGTTGTCAAACTCTGGTGACTGAGACCGCCTGTGAGGAGGCTTTGGTCTGCTTCCAAACGAAAGTGAAGTGTTCCTGTTAATGTAGGGTGTAAAAGAAATGTAGCTCAAGGCCAGTACTGTGTGATATATCTGGACTGTAGAATCAATTCAAAAGCAAAGCTACTATTTAACCCATGTTATGATTGTAAGCTGTTGAAAACGTGTAAAGTACTGTAAAGCCTATATTTATGTTAGATTGTCACACTTGAGTGCAGCGCTTTTGTCTGATCCATCAAAAAGCTGATGTAATATATAGGGCTGCATGATGTTTAAAAAACATATTCGGCGATTATTCCAACAGATATTGTGATTGCGACATGATTCACGATTAGTGTGGGAACGATCATTTTTGCATCACAAATTTAATTGAGAATTTTTGGGGGTTGTTTTCTTAAATCTGTACAATATGATTTGTGGGCCAGGGAATCTATGCAACAGTACTACACTATAATGCTGTTTTGTGACACATTTGACATTTTATAGAAAAATTTCAGCCTCTGCGATTAACTCATTGCACTTAGCCATATTGCAATTTTGACAATATTTCGATTAATTGTGCAGCCCTAGTTTTAAACCCATTTAAGTTAAAGAAGAGATATGTGGAACATGCTGTCTTCACTCCATGGTGTTCCTGCCTTGTGTATTTTTGCAATTCCCCAATAAAAGTGAGTGAAATGTAGCGACCACATAGTAACTATGAGAAAGAAGTTCCAGCTGTAGTCTCGACTAATAACGCTCACAATCATTCATTCCCTATGAGGAGCAACCAGGATTCTGCTCTTCCTTAGCTTCTCTAACCAATCCCCCCTTAATAAACACACATAAACCTAAATGCAGAAGCAAAAGCACATAAGGAGCAGGTTGGGGGTGGTGGAGGGAGCTGTGGCTGCAAATAGCAAATAAGCAAAATAATAGTGAGAAGTTTCAGGTTGGCTAATGGCCATGCTGTACACCTGTGGGGATATGATTGGACAGTAATAGTCAGCTGGTAGCCTAGTAGCTGATGAATGAGCCACTGATGGTAAAGCATGAATAGAGCAGCTTATGCCTGAACTAATGTCATAATCCTTACTCAATGTTATTATAACCCTAAAAGCCACAAAAATCCCCCCATGATTTAAGCTGATGCCATTTGACTTTGTACAATACCTTGGCAGGTGAGATAAATCTTCTTCCTGTTGTTCAGTCATTTGTGGTGAATTTAAGTTTAACTTCATTTTCTGAACCAGTATTTCTTTGTGTAAGACAGAATATTGTGTTTCCACAGTGCTATTCAGTGAGCTAAAACAGTGTAATCTATTGTTAAAGCCGTGGTGCTGGATGGAGTGGGCTTATGTGAGATGGGCAGATGGACGCTCGGACAAGGCAGGTGGGGTGCTAGACGGACAGACTGGAGGGAGGGCCCCGCGCCGCGGCCCGACAATGCCTTGTCGCAGTCCCTCATGGGATGTGATGCCACCTTTTTCCTGCCCTCCATCCCCATGTTTCACCCACGTGTAAACAGACTCGCACACATACAAACACCGAGCTCATGGTTTGGGTGGGAAATGAGAAAAGGCAATCGCTGCCATCTGTTGTGTAGACTTAAGGATTTCCCTGCTGAAGCACAGCAGAAGTTTCCAGGAGGGAGAGGAGGAGACAGACAGAAACTTCTTTTAGTTTGTCCCCCTTTTCTTTTCTTTCTCTCCTTTAAGGGTGAGTAGTCTGCCCGGGTTAAGGTTTACATTCCCACTGGGACCACCTGTGCTACAAAAATGCCTGCATCTCTTACAGTAAGTCGGGGCTCCGTGGCAGCTTTAGTACAAGCTACCATCACAATGGTATGAAAAGAGAAATGCAGTCACGCAAAAGCAGTGCTGACAATAATTCTGGGCTTAGTACTGATGCAAAAATACAGCTTTTACAGTGAGAGGACTCAGTGCTGCTTTGTGTGCAGCTCCTGGTGTGATGAATATTGAGGAACGGGCACTCTGCTTTGGCGAGGCTGTCATATTACCTCTGAATGTCATGATATTAAAGAAGAGTGCAGGAACAATATAGAAGACAAGCTCACTCTGTGTCTGTGTGTGTGTAGGTGTGTGTGTGTGTGTGTAGAATTGGAAAGAGCTGAGTTGGCTTTCTACAAACACATCAGAAGATACAAAAGAAGTAGTTCAAACATTGAGTGTGTGTGTTTGTGTGTGTGTTCATGCAAGACAGCACCTCTTTAAAGTAGAGTGTTAAAAGTGGTAGGGCTGCAGGCAAGGCCATCCATCAGAACAAGGCACAGGCAGGTAACTCCCACAACACTCTTCTTTCTCTATTTCCTCTTACTCTAGTTTTCTCTCATCTTTCATAACACTATTAATATACACTATTATCACTGTATTGAACTGACCATCAGAATATCTGGAAGTGAGTTTCCAGCGACGAGGGCAACAGATGAAACGAGAACTGGTCAGATAATGAGAATTATTAACATAGGAGCAGCACGTTCAACTGCAACTCATAAATTGTCAGAAAAAAACCTCAGAGCTGCACTCATCTGTATTTTTTTATGCACTTCCCCAGAGCTCTATGGAGCCTTTAAGCATCTTTTGGCTTATTGTTTTTGGTTTTCGAGTCCGCTCTCACCAACCTTGTTTTCAGCAGCAGCAGAAGGCTGTTTTCAGTGACAAAGCACAGATGAACTAAACTCTTGTGGTCTTACCTACCCAGCACCAAACAGCAGATAGACAGAGTTAATGACTAGCTGGGGAACATTGGAACATTTAGCAGCTAAATAGCCAGATATTTCCCTCAGGAGCTGATGGAAAACAGAACAGAGGTCTAAGGGGAGTAAATAGGGCTTTCATTTCTTATTCAAAATTGGAAGATTTGTTTGAATGTGATTAATTTTGGCAGTGTAATGGCATGTATTGCATTGCAATCCAGCAGAGGGCCTTCCAATATCAGCTAGACCTATGGCATGCATGTAGGACACTAGCGTGCAAAGCATGGAGCAAAGCCGTCCTGAATGGAAAGTCGTAGCACCACAGCGCCTGAGAAGCAGCGCGCTTCTGTCGACTTTGTACAAAGCAGCTGTCAGTTACAAACCTGCAGACTCCCTTGCTAACATTAGCTCGCAGGCAGCAAAGTGGAGTCACCACAGATAAGCTGAGCTACGTCGAATGTACAACCTCGTGTGACGGCTACCATTCGGCACACTTAGCTTCAGCAGGCCCCAATGCCATCCCCAATAGGGTTTAAGAGTATAAGATATACAGCCCAGTGGTGTGAAGAGTGAATGTCTTATTCTTTACTGGTGGTGAAAAACTAAACATCATTATCATAATCATAAATTAATAATAATAATAATATTTGTAGTCTATAGCATTTTTCTATAGAAAAATAAAAAATAGTCAAGGCAGATCAAATGAATAGGAATAAAATAAATTACAAATAAAAACATTCATATTGATAGACATTTGTCAGCTCAGGCTAGCTAACACGGAATTACAGTGAAAAGCGGCCGCTACTACCAGAGCTACCATAAGCGCTATTAATGCTAATAATCAAGTATGAGCATGTCTTAAGAGGCCAGTACTGTGTCAGGAATGCTTGTTCAATTATCAAAGAATCACTATAAGATCTATTAAAGATTGAACGTTACATACAGAAGTTCATTTCACGTCCTGCGGTAGTGGTGACGGTAAACTCTGTATACACACAACACCATCATTAGCAGAAGTCTTAAAATCACTTAAACATGTTCAGTATCAGCCCTGTGTCTGAACTTCAGGCCAGTATTCATTTTGCAAAAGAAGACTGCCGGCTGTGGAATAACATTCATTATACATTTGATACGTCTTCTATCAAACAGCATATATTAATTCAACTTAGTTATTTATTTTCATTCATTTTCCATTATTCCTTTTTGCTCTGCATTTTGTTTTGAACAGTTTTTTCCCAGCTGTAGACCAGTATAACAGAACAGCTGTGCACCTGAATTATAACAACGTTTGATTCAGTTTTTACTCTGAAATACTAACAAAGGAACTCTTTACTCTTTAATGAGCAATTAAACTGTAGATCCTATTTGGGTCTTTGTTTGTTTTTTGTAGCTTTAATCATATTTGCCTGCCTTCTGTATATAATATCATTTCAACATTTCTGAAACAAATGTAATGAAATAAAAACTGCCCTATCGTACTGCAATTAAAAAAGTTTACTCCCTGATTTCACCTTATGCATAGAAAGTTGATACACACCCACTCTTTGACTGACATGTGATCTCTGGGAAATTTAGTGCAGTAATGAGTGTTTTAGCACAAAGAGAAGAGCCAAATTGAAAAAGATGAACTGGCAAATTATCAATTGGAATCCAAGAAACTTCAGACATGTTTTGTTGCCTTTGTGGGGAGGGGATGAAATAATTCTGGTAATGTCAACTGGTCAGCTGGCCTTGTTTATCCCTGATAGCCACTTCAGTTCTGAGCTTATCGACTGTTGTCATAGATTTCTCCCAACCCATGGAGGAGCAGATATTCTTCCAATTTCAAGTTAAAACATAAAAACACCCCAAATTGGTATTTCGTGTACAGCAAATGCGACACACTCTCCAGACTGCTGAGCCGTCAGGATCTCAATTATTTCCCTAATTCACTGCACTAATTTCACACTGAACACCAGAAATGTTTTTCTGTATAATAGTGTCGTTTTAATGCAGCACCATAGATGTGCCACTGATTTTGCTCCAAGTGATTTTCCACCCTGTTTCTGGATCCTTGGCAGGAATTTTCTTACTCAAAAGACAAGGTTGCCAGGGCAACAGCCTTAGGTTAAGATGACTTCAAAACTCTAGTTTGATTTTCTTTGGTTTGATTCCACTTGCAAGGTGTGTGTGACGCCGTGTGTCTTTGTGTGCACGAGTATGCTTTGTCAGTCGTTAGTTTGTGTACGTATTCCGCTGTGTATTCCTGACTTGTCGTGTTTTTGCTTCTCTGCATTCACCTGTATGGGCACGTATTTTTTTCTGGTTTTTAAATTCATTGAGTTTTCTGGGTTCAGGCAGTGGCGGTATGTATAATGAACATATCACTACTAGCAGCCTTTATGGTAAATAAAGTCAACAGTGCCAGCAGTCAAATCTATAGCCTGGAGAAAGTTCTAATGCGACAAAAGGCAGAATAGTATTAGCATGTGCAAATAGGCTGGTTTATTAGAGCCGCTGGTAAAGTACGCTCCAGTGTGTGTACATGTGCACCTATGTGAGTGTGTACTCGAGTTTCCATCAGTATAGCAGTGTCTGCCTAAGTGTGTTTGCGTTTGTGTGAATGAAAGGAATACGAAGAAAGAGAGAATAAGGCAGCTGCGCATACACAAGGGTCTCTTGTGTGCTTTTATGTTTTTGTTACATCTTGGCACACACAAACACACAGGGAGTGAGACAATCATTTTACATTGTACCCACCTCAATATGAAATCATGCTGTTCAAAGTCTCACAAGTCTTACAATAGACCTAAGTGCAGTGGGGGGGACATCAGAAGAAGAGAAGAAGGGGGGGAAATAATTGTTAGGACTCTCTTTCATTATGGCGTTTTCATACCAAAAACCTATGATGTTTGCAGCGGGATTACATGCTGTAGAATACGAATCTATCTGCCTGTGTGTGGACGTGTGATATGTGTCTGTTTTTAGAAGAGGTAATTAGAGGTAATTACAATGCGACCGTATCCACCGCCAGCCCTGCCTCGCTCTGTTCCAGCAGCTGTAGCTGTAGAGAGGCAAGAGATGATGTTCTGCTTTTTTTCCTCCAACATCTTTTATAAGGTATCTCTTCGAGGGTTGCAACAAGCCACATCATGCTGACCCTTGAGTATGCAGAGGATGTTGGAGAGAATCACATCGCCGCTGGGCGATTGAGAGCAAAGAAAGAAGGAGACTTGGGGGTGGAGTGTGAGAGAAAGAGGGAGGCAGACAAAGAGATAAAAAGGAACTCTTGTCATTTAGGACTGCAGTGTGTCAGTCTACCATCATTCACTGTGACTTGAGCCTATATCAAAGAGGACAGTTACATTCTTATTTCAAATACTTAGTCATTTTGGATATTTTATTGTGCATTTGAAAATGTGGCAGCAGGAACTTGCCATCCTCATTCCAGGTCTTTGAGCCAATTGCATTATGGCATGAGGAAGATCAGTGCCCTTACTGGATAGAGAGGACCTCCCTTGATCAAAGAGAGGACTGAGTCTGCTGGACACTGTGCAATCTCATATCATATCCCATGAATCTTACCACAGAGGATGATATTTACTTTGAGAGGATGCACACACACAAGCATGGGATCAACAAGAAACACATTCAAGTTTCAAGCTATTCCACTGATCCACAGATGGTGGAGGCCAGACGACTGAAAACTAGCAAACAAAGATAAACACTGGAGGTTTTAAAAAATTAAAACTTTGAAATAATTTTATGAGGAAGGCGTTCGACACAATCACGCCTCAAGAATACACACACACAGAGAGCTATTGAAAGAAACACTGAATGTGAACATGGAGTAGATTGTCCTCGAGGTCAGGTTTAGGTGTATGAAGCCAGAAACTGTCAAATGGGAGTGAAAGGTTATTAGACAGTCAAAAACTGAATCAATAAAAAATACAGTTACTTAAATAGTTGATATAAAGTATTATAAGAAACATAAAGTTTAATACTTTACCTCTGAAGTTGATCCACTTTTTGGGGTTTTGATGAAGGCTGTAACCGCAATCATTTATTATTGCAACATTGAGAAGCTAAAATAAACCTTGTCCTGCTCTACCACTTACAAAGTAGCAAAAACAACAAAAATGGCAATAATATTGCATACCGCGCTGTTAAGCAACCTAAATCACAGCAGGGGAATATCCTACATCGTGACAGCCCTAGTTTTCATACACATTTAATCATTTATGTGGTAAAAACAGACAAAACTGTGTTGCTAGCTAGCTTGTGTGACAACATTGGTAGCTAAACACACCGAGCACCAACCTTTTCAAAACTTAATGAAGAAAGTTCACCAGTGCTGATATTTAATCATCTATATACTGTATACTGCTGGTGCAACACTCCATAAACTTTTATACCACCAGGTAAAGCCTTTTAAATGCCAGGCTAATGCTAACACTGTCCTATAGTTGAAGCTTGTCGTCTTTGGGGTGGTCCTAGATGTCACAGAAATGACCTCTTGGATGCTAACTCTCTACTACTTTTCACTATAACCATAAGCAAAAAATTCAAAGTATGTATCAAAAAATAACAAAAAATCAAGGGGAATACAGGAGCATCACGAGAAGTGATTAAAGATTGAGGGCAAACCTAGTTCAAACAGTTATGCATGTTCTGACAGTATAGGCTTGTTTCCTCATCCTCATTTGAGAAAGAGCATAGCTTAGTGTTTCTACTCTAATGCCGAGTGCCAGTTAACCCCAGCAGCAGCTCACTGAAGCTCTTTTTGCCTGAATCGCTTCTTATTGTGGAGGGAAAACCCGCATGCTATGATGAAATGCTTTTTCTAGCCTGAAGCACGTCTTACTTCTGAACCACTTGTAAAGAAATACTGTAAACAGCGCTGCATTTGAAATGGGTTTGCTGAATAAATAATATATTACAAACATCAGCGTTCATAAGTAATGAACTGCTGAAGTTTCTAACGACTCTTTTGAAGAGCTACTGTTTTCCCCTCTAACCCAAATCTAACACTGAATGATTCATCCATTTCATCCACTGATGGTGAGAGGAATCAGAAAGACTTGTTGATGACTGATGCACCTTTAAATGGCCTAGAGGGCACCAATGGAAAAAAAACACACTTATCGGGTAAATTAAATTGGTCATGTGTATAGAAGAGCAAGTACCTGGAGTGATTAAACTTTAGTCAACAATAAAACAGATGCATTTATACGATAAATAGTAGTGTGGGAACAACAATTAATCTGGAGTTGAAAAATCGCACTGTTGGAGGGCGTTAACAAATGACCTACTTTTTCATTTTGGTATGTGGATTTGGTCATGGAAACAGCAGCACAGGGGTTGGAGTCACTAAAAAGTGGACCAAAAAGGAAAAACAGGGGATTTGACTTCAAAAACAGGAAGAAAAGGAGGCTCTTGTCCATGATTGATGTCCTTTAAACACTTGTGAAACATCTTTTTGGATCGGCAGAGCCATTTAAGCCAATTACTCCTGTTTGATGATAACTGAACGATAAAACGATCAAGAGTGCCAGTTACCTTGATTATTTTCATTCATTACTGGTGATAAATGTTCTAATAAATTCCCAGCGTCGAGATAATGTAACATTAAAGCAGGGTCTGTGCTGCACAGCCTGTGGAATAGATGCACTACAATAAACACAAGATGTTCACTGAGACGTGGTGACACAAAGTGCTTATACGAAGTGCTTATACAAAAGTTTGTCTTTGGAATGTGGATGTAATTACTTTTGATGATGAATGTAAATTTGGTAACAAGATGTGAGGCTGCAGCGTTGTTAGGCAGAGTTGTTGCTAGGCAGGATGGCAGGCAGAGTTAAGGGAACTGAGTTTTCTCATACGTTGAGTAAATATCATTTTGCATTAGTACTGATACAGTGTAACAGTACATGGAGCTGTATGGTTATGTTGTGTGATTATCTTGTGACAAACATCTGGTTTTGTAAGTTGTCTATTTTCAGTTTCAGTGCATAAATATTTCAGTCAATTGTGTAGAAAAAGTTATTTTACAGGCTCGAACATTTGTCTGACAAAAGAACTGCCATTATCTACTTGATCCTTATGCTTTCAGGCTGAAATTGTAAATGCCAAACTGTTTCTATTTCTGATACTCTTCTTCAATTTTATTGGAACTCAAATTCATAACTAATAGCATACCCTTTGTTTATTTCTTATTTATTTATAAGTGATGTGTGGCATAGAATTGGAGAGAGTGAGTGTGTGTGTGTCCTGACTTGGTGGTGGCGACACATCAAAGTTAATGAAGAATTTTAAAAAGCATACAGCCAGCCGTGCTAGTTAAATTTGTAGTGTTTATACTTGAGTTGCTTCGATTGGTGGTGTTGCTTTCTAACTTTCCTAACTAACAGAATTGTTCTGTTACCGGGGCGACAGACACATCTGGTCCCACAGCAGGTGGTTTATTTAGAAAACTGTGAATATATAGCTTATTTTCCCATTAGTTTATCTTTGTTACTGCAATACACAGAACTGTTACACATGAATGTAGGTGTTGTCTGTGGCTCTTTTGCTTTGCTTCAGTTTACCCACTCTTCAGAGCCATGTAAACATACTTATGATGAACACTAATGACTCTTGTGTTCCCCTTAAGTAGCTTTCAGGTTGTTAGAATTTCCACGCTGCCTGTTGGTATTAAATATATTCTGTATGGGCTCCTTCCAGCTCTTCCCTGAAGCTATATGATGCAAACACTCCATATTTGTAAGGCAGCACCATTACATTTAATGGTCCAGATGTCTTGCATTTTATGCAGATTTTTCCATTATCTCATATCTTTCGAAACTTTGGGATGTCCAGTGGAATTTAATAGTTTTGGCTGCACAGCACAAGCTTGTAATGACCCACCAGCGGGGTGCTGCTTCTGGAGGGCTAAAACATAAAACCGCAAAAATATAAATAAACCATTACTAGTGCTTGAATTTAACTTAACACGCTTTTCAGTAAAAGCAGTTAAACTCCATTATTGGAGGATGTCCCATAGCAATAACCCATGCTGTTCTGTGGAACTCCCATGAAAGCTTCTATATTGACTAAATTGAGCTCTGTTGGGTTGAAATTAACTAACTAAGCTTCAAAAAGCTGAAATGAAAGTGGAAAGATATGAAAAATCTGACATAAAAAGTGCCCGGAGGATTTGAATATAAAGGTTTTAATGACCCTGGGGGCCTTCTGATGGTTGAACCAACAAGTTGTTGCAAAGTTGTCATTGCTCAATCTGCAGTGACCGTCCACTGAGGTAGAAGTGCTTTTATAACATTAAAAAGGCTTCTCAAAGAGATTGCTTGTCCTTAAATGACATATTTATCACACTAAACGACTCTTTATGAATTCACGTTGAATAAATAACAGCGATGAATATCATTTGTCTTCATGTGGGAACCTCTCAGAGGGTTGTATATGTAAACATTAAACCACATAAAACTGGCTGTGGCAGGCAAGTCACAGACAAAGGGAATAGAAAATATCTTAATCTTAAACTAAGAGATGCTACATGCACAGTTTTTAAATATACCACTGTGAGGTTAGTGGCAGTGATATCTGGAAATAACACTGTAAAAAAATAACCCTCAACTTTTAGTTGCTGTAACAAACCTTGCCGTGTTTCTTTCCAAAATAACTGATTTCTGAACAGACGGATATTTCCATCCATTGTCTATAACTGCTTTTCCTTGGAGGGGGGCTGAAGCCGATCCCGGCTGACATTGGGTGACAGGTGGGGTGCATACTGGACAGGCCACCAGTCAATCACATGGGTGTTTTATAAAAAAGCAAATGAGCTGAGAGCAAAACAGAATTCTGGCAAATGTTTATCCCAGTTTTTTGGGTTTTCTCTAACATATGAGTCAATCATAGTTTTTGGTTGATTTTCTCTTAGTAATGATATTTTTCACAATTCACATTACACACATACACACACAAAGATATAAAACAAATATACAATGGTCTGGTTCTGTACAGCAGGCATTTAGCACACAATTAGCTACACAACAGCGGGTCAGGTTAGGTTGGTTTATGGGAGGTAGGCAGTGGTCCCTTTTAATGTGGCGGTCTGACTAGGATCTAGAACCAGATTTTAAGTCTGATGAAGATAATACTTTTAGTTATGTACCAGTCAGCCCTACAAAGAACCCATGTCTTTCACTACAAGCCTGTATTTTAAAAGGCCCCAGCAGACAACAAGAAACACAACATACACAAGAATTTGAAGTGTACTGCAGAGTATCATACAGTGCTCAATACAAAACCCACAGTTCAACTAACAATGAACCCGAGTCCTTATCTCAACAAAAAAAAACTCCTTTTTGAGATCTCAGGAAGCAAACAGAAATCCTCAGTTTGAGACTCACTGTTGGGCAACAACAATAAAGTGACACCTCTAATAGACAAGTTTTGTCATTCTCTGACAACTTCTTAGTCACCTCCTGTTGTCCAGCCAGTGCGCTGCTGGGAGCCGGCTAGTTGGATGCTGGATCTATGGTGTGCAAGGATGGAGTTGGAGAATAATTCAGTACTCTGAATGAACTATGAAATATGTTCTTTTTGGCTCGTTGCAGGGCCAACAAAATTACAGACAAATACAGTATTTGCTTTTTAGAAAACAACTGACAGCACTAAAAAAAGCACTACTTTTTGAAGGAAAGTAATCTTTACTGAAAAAGTTAAGCACATTTACACAAAAAAGTAACCTAGGAATGTAAAGGTATATCGCAAGACATATGTGATGAAAAACATGAACAAATAAATACTAATAGGATTCTATAACTCAATAAAAAAGGATATTTAAGTTAGATGTTAGTCTGAGAAAAAAAGTAATCTTTTTCAATTTATAATCTAAATTTGTTTTAAAAAATGGGAAAAATGTGTGAAAATAATATCTTGAACTTTTATCTTGATATCTTTATCTTCTCATCTAACTCTTCGCCAGAAAGCTAGAGAATTATTATTGGAGAATGCAGTTCTTCTGCTGGTCAGTCCACAGTTTGACCAGGGTTTTTTTTTATGGCCTCTGAACAGTGTCAACACTTGATAGTCTGGGCTCCCACCAGTTTATACAATGGCAGAGAGGGGAATATTTCCAGTGGTGTCACAACTGTTTTAACAATTTAAAGAACTGCTTCAGTTGGCTGCAAAGTACTTTTACTGACCTGTTACACTTTTCTGCTCTCTTGCAACTTCCTGAACATAAGTGGGTGGGTGCAGCATGGTGATCCTATCTTGTATATGTCAGGTTTTTAAGAGACTTCTATGCCAGTGCCTCTGTTGCAGAGTATTAGGCTGTTTCCCAGATAGCCAAAAATGGCGTCTCCCAATAGCATCCTAAATCTGGCACGGCTGGTGGCCAGAATCATAGCTGACTAATGGGCAAACTCGTCCGATTCGGAGTGTCGCCAGTGGCTGAAAGGTGGCTGCAGGTCAACTAACTGCAGCTGATTCACGTCCCAATTCAGCCCAGGTCTGCACCTTGAAGACCTAGCCAAATCTACCAATCCACATGTGGGCCCGAGCCAGTTCACCTTTGGCCTCCCAGCGCCAGAGCACAGCTAAGTGTGGCCACACTCCGCTGCAAGTTTCAGGTCAATTCCTGCAGCCCTGACATTCATGTTTCACCTTCTTCAGTGCACTTTTGATCTGCAAGGTTATTAAGTTGGATGTTCCCTTATTGGTCAATGCACTTTGTAAGGTGCTGCCATTACCTTAATGCCTATAATGTAATGGTCCAGTCAAGTGTGAGCACTTCATCAACACAGGCATGTGGATGCAAATGAAAATACTCAATCAATCTGACATCTGTGTTTGTTAAAATATTTGTATGCAAATACTATTTACCTTAATTGCAATTGTAGGACCTTAAAGGAAGACTATGTGACTTTTGCTGAGCAGCAGCAACAGGACTCTGGCATATTTAATTCTGTGGATAGCTGAGTGACGAAAGGTACCGCACTATAATAGGATGGAAACACTATTAGAAGGGAAACAGATTAACTCACAAGACCAGGGTGAAAAAGAGAGGAAACATGTCTTCAAGGGAGGTAAAAAAATACTTTATTTTTGTCTTTGTGCATTTGGCTGATCTGATTCCAGTGGCGGAAAACATCTGTACAGTTGTGTTTACTAAAATGTTGTTTAGACTTACTCGAGTTACTCACCAACAACCCACTGACCACAGTAAAAATACCCACAGAAAAATAGGCTTTAGTGTCCCAAACAGCTGAGTGTGGTACAGTTTTTTTATGCACTTTTTTTAACATTTAAAAGTTAAGTAAAAGGACCCAAATTAGCCACACAGGTATAAATGGGGATATAGTAAAAGATTAGCCTGAGACAGATAAAGCAGTGAGCCTTAAGGCCACACACACACAGTGTAACACATTGGGACAGGACAGCAGGAGCCTCTCTTCCTAATTAATTCCCATCTTTATCCCGGATCTGATTGCGGGAAAAGAGGGATGCGAGAAAGGCTGCCCTCTTCAAAACGCCTAATGAGCTTAATCGACCACACTCTACAATCTCATTTAAGCCCGTCTCCTTGCCCATGAATTAAACTATTACAAAAACCTGCTTGAACTTAACTGGCGGCTGCTTAATCACAGAAAATCACTGTAATCCTGCATGTCAGAGAGAGCCTGCAGAGGAGCAATGCACCATGGGCCCTCTGTATGATAATGTGTCTGGGCTGATACCAGTACGTGTGTTTACATGTGCCGTATGTTGCGTATATGTAAATTGGTGTGTGTTGTTGCAGCTGTGAGAGCATGCTGTGGGTTCACTGCGACGGCATGATAACTGGAGAAGTGAGGGCAAGGTATCAGAACTCTTGTCGCATCGTCATTTTCCTGTTTTTCCCTTCGGGGATACAGTATTTTTTGCCCCCCCCCCCCATGCTCATGGTCCCCCCAGTCCACCCCCAACCCAATCGCCTTTGATGCCCCCAGCAAGCTTTGTTTCAACACAGCCTGTTAGCTGATCGTTCAATTTTCCTGCTCTCCTCCTCACCGCCCTGCACCCCTCTCCTCTTCATCTCCTCATCTCCCTGCTCGTGTTTCTGCTCTTCCTCGTAGCTGCGGAGCATGAAGACAAATGAAGAGGGTGACTGCTAGTCTGATAAGGATAAAGGACAAGTACTGAAACCCTTCTGTTTGTTGCTGCCTTCTTCTAGTTGACTTATTGTCAGTGATTCACTGTTTTGTTTGTTTCTTTTGTTTTTCTTCACACTGCACCCTTGTCTCCATGGCATGTAGTGAGTGGTTCATCTAAACAAAACAATAATTAGACCATAGAGGCACATTTGACATTTTCATATGAACGCAAAAATAGAAGTGCTAGATAGTTAGCAGGAGAAGTGATGAACCTTGTGGCTTAACAGAAAAAAACAAAAAGACAAATTTAATCGACATTCAGTTCAAAGATAAAAGTCACATTTCTGGGCAGAATAATTAGCAAGTGATGTAGATACACAATGGTGCAAAATAGAATTTAAAGAAAATACAGATGATCCCTTTAAATTCCCTCAACAAGCCACGCACACTTACTTCCGACATAATTTCAGTCCCTCCAGGAAGTTGCAGGTGACAAGTTAACACAAATTCAACCAATCCCTGTGAATTCCACGTGACCTTACAATTTTGTCCAATCGTCGCAACTTTTCCACAAATTTAACCAATCGTAGTTTTACTGATGATAGCAGTGCTCCGTGCAAAATTGAGCTACAAGTCACCAAACTACTAGCAATTTTATTCTTACTGGAACAAGTTCCCGCTTGTGAAGTCATGGAGGGACCGTAATTTACAGATATAAACAGACGGCTACGGTGCGTGGAATGTCCATGGAAAATCCCAGCGCAGATGCGGGTAAGGCTGCAGGCAACTCGTACTTAGCACCTGATTGACACATTCTGTGTCAGAGCTAGAGCTGTAAATGATTAGTCGATTCAAAACATTTTCCTCCCAACTGGAAAAAGAAAAGTAAATTCACAAACATACTTTTGGTGTGTTGGAAATGGACATACAAAGACAAAGATCCAAATAAATCCATAAAAAGTTTTTTCATGTGTGTTGTATAACATATAATACCACTCACACATGCTCACCTCAAATGCTAACAGATGCCATTTCTTATTAACCTAAATTATCCTGAAAATAACAATATTTGGGATTCCTGTCGTAGACATAGGCCTGTATATAAAGAGGATAAACATAATGTAGACACAGTGTGTGCAGTGCCTCTATTAGTTAGAACTGAAAATGTTTATTCTTGAGCTCCGAGTTATTTTTCATGTCATCATGTTTCAAAAAATGCTGCATTTTTCAGTAGCAGTGTAGTCAATTTGCCGAGCATTAAAACAGCATAAAACAACAAGCGTTAACAGTTGAACTGCTCAATCCCCTGAACACAATCGCAATTCCACTGCGGCAAAAGGAACGAGTGAATAAACTGACATTATTGATGTGAGAAAGGGAGAGATAGAGAGAGAGAGCATAACTGGAGCACGAGCATCAGATTAATGCTCCCGATGTGCTGTATTTCCTTATGTTGTCTTTGTGAAGCGCTATCATTAGGGAGCTCAGGAGAATCTAAGTCTAATTAGGCTGTTTAGTATGGAGCCAGCAGGACAAGGGCTAGACTCTGAGTCCAACTCTGCTGCTGCCTCTGAAGCCCTCTGAGAGACACTTTTAATGAGCTCCAGGCTGTGTGTTTACTATGAGATCTCTCTCCCTCCATCTCCCACTCTCTCATTCTTTTCTCTCACCTGCTCTGTTTTTCCCTCAAGCTCTCACACATGCATGAGCACGGCTTTCAGAAAGACACACGTATGCAGACGTACAATTCATGGACAAGAGATATCTGCAGGCTTTAAACACAATAAAAGCAACACCTGCACAATATAATGTAATCCAAACCTTTGTGAAGCTTTATAATCAGTTTCTATTGAGACCAACAACAAAAAGTTGAGTTGATTCCACACATCTCTGACAGTCACAACAAAAATTGAACGTTATAAGCTTCTAGCACTGCTATTTAATTGCATTACATTGTACAGATGTTGCTTTTATTGCATCCCTCTTCTCTATCTATGTAGATACTTTATGTATTAACACACAACTCTCCTTATTTTTTATTTCTCCTACAACACACTAACACATACACACACACACACACACACAAACACACCTATACACACCCTTCAGCCTTCCCTTCCCCACGCACCACTGAACCCACTCAGTCCACTTTTCATTGGACTTTAATTTCCAGCAGTGATCGACCACATTTCAACACCGCACCGCTGCTTCTCTCTATTTTATAAGCGTGTGGAAAAAGTCAACCGAGCTCTGAAGCGGCAAGTGGGGAAAACTAATCAACTCCGCATTAATTAATGATAGTGGAAGGGCTTTTTAGTGACTCTGGTTTTGAGGAGAGTGTTTTAAAGGAGAGTGGAGATAAGATTCTTGAGAATAGTGGACTCTCTGGAGTAAAATCACTCGGAGGCAGTTTTGAAGTGGAGTCAGTTTGGCCCTGGAGTTGGAGAGAATGCTTAATGATTTATTATGATACTCTTTGGTTTGCTTTCATAGGTTCACTTCTGTAGATATGTGTACCATTTGGTGATGGTTCAAAAGTGGAGAGAGGTCAAAAGGTTGAACTCAACTGTGTCTGCGGTGCTGTTGGGTTGGAGAAGATGAAATAAAAACTAAGTCAATTTTGTAGGAGTGATGGCAAAACACTGCACAACCATTTCTAATACTGTCAGATGGGATGACGTGTGGACCCATTCAGATTGACAACATGGTTTTGACCCATGTCTCTGTGTTAAATGGGCCTTACTTTTTTGCCCTACCTATAAAATACAAAACATAAAGTCACAATAAATGCTTTTCGTTGTTATGGAATGAAATTGTCTTTGCTGCATTCTTGTATTTGATTCATTTTGGTTGCCACTTGCTCAATTATATATTCCTGGAACTAAATTTCCATACTGCTTAGAAGGTGATTCTAAACCCAAGTTCCAGGTACGCATATTTAAAGTGGTGTCACCGTGCCAATTATGTATGTATGTATATTCAACAGAACACAGCACCAACAACATACTTTAAAGTTATGGGTCAACCATTTTTTGTTATAGTTGTTGAAATTCTCTTTACATAAGATAAGATAGGATAAGATTTACCTTTATTGACCCCCATAGGATAATTTCAAAGTAGACACAGAAATCCCGACAGAAATCAGTCAGACAGAATAGTCTTCTGGACAAACAAAAAAAGCAATTTGGTATCTGTAGCAGTCACAAGCCTGTAATACGCCCATTTAATTTGGACTGAATAAAATGGTCGACCTGCATGCCTACCTACCTACCTGCCTACCTCCGTGCACTCCCCCCTGCTCTCATTGTGCATGACTGGATTCCTCCACAAGCCGGCCAGGCGGATATTGCTAAAGCTACTGCGCTGGCACCACAATAGCAGAGAAAAAGCAGCCAAAGTGAAAAGTTCCACCTGCGCTTACAACACTACAACTCTAATCAAAGCAAGAAACACAGAAGAAGAAAAGGCTACGAACAAAAACCAGAGTAACACTGCTGTGGCTTTTTAATGATGGCAAGAACTGAAGGACAGGCAATTATCTAGTTTCTTTTGTTTGGGGGGTAATGAGTTATTTTCCTGAACTATGTAGAATGTGGCACTATGTATGCCGGCTGCAGCTCAAAGCGGGGGGCCCACATGGA
>NW_023339707.1:4302532-4315206 GCF_004916995.1 Morone saxatilis | reverse complement strand
ATCTATCTATCTATCTATCTGAAGGCTTCGAAGGGAGACCTGAAGGAATCTCCATCTCTTGCTAGTCTTTCCAACTTTACATAGCTTAGCTTTAAGTTCTCATTGTGGAAAAGGCCTATTGCTGTACAAGTGAGCTAACACATGTAAACAAAGTCATAACAACACTATTACATGTATACAAAACATTTAAAATCTTTATTTCTATTATTTCTTTATTAACTTTACGTATTAGTATAACAGTCCCTGTATTAAAATATTGTCTGCACATGCTGTACATTACAAAACCATCCATTACAAATTATTCACCTGAAGACCTTGGAAGAAGAAAACGATGCTGGAAAAAAGAAAACATAACAAACAAGTGAATAAACAATATTACAGAATACAGGAACAATACAAAACCATCCAGAAGTAACCCTCACCAGTAAATCTCGCCATAGAAAAGGCACATACTGTATGTATAGTTTTGGGTTCACCCAAATACAGAACTTGAGTTTGGAAATTCCTTAAAGTAAAGACCGTTCCATACCCACTGAACGTGGCAGAAGATGGAATGGGTTATAAGAGAAATGGGAAGTAATCCAGTATCCAGTGAATATAGATATTTCTCTATATGAAACCAAGGTGGTGCACGCTCTGGAGGAAACGACCAGTGGGACGGACTGTCAAATATAATTAAACTGTGAAAGAACTCATCTTAAATAATCCTTACCCCACATTGTCAGAAGTAAGGGAGACCACTTGTCAATATCCAAACTCCACTGAATTTTGTGATTTGTGAAATGTCCTCCAGAGCTCCCCCTGATCTGACATCCAGGATCATGATATGTAGTTTCAACTAAGCAGAGAAAACACTTGATAGTTTAACATACGCCATCTATAATGCTTTCACACTATGTACCAATACATCTTCACAGACCTTGATCCCTGGATCCCTGATCAAGTGTAAACTAATACTTATCTCCAAAGGCCATAAAGTGACAACAGAGGAGATCTGACATCATGTTAAAGTAAAAGGCGCCGATGGTGGCCCATCAACTCAACTTGCTAAGGCCACCAGTGGGTGATAACACTAATTGACAGTTGGTTTGTTCCGTTGCTTGAGCACAATAAGTCACCTTGCCATCTCTGAAGGTAAAATGCCTTTGGGAGCTATGCTATAATGACAGCAGCTCAAGCAGGCATGCTGACCAGAGAATTGTTCTCCCTCTCCCCTTCCTCTCGCATTTCTACACCACCAACCCCCACCCCTTCACTCCTATACATTTTTTTTATTCTGAAGAACACTTGTCTTCTCCTCTGGGCTGTCTCCCCCCTCTTTCCCTTCCCCTTTATTCACTTTCTCTTGACCTCCCTTCTCCTTGCGTCCTTTCCTGCCTTCCCCTTCCACACCTATCCCTTCACCCCTCTCCCCTCTGCACGTTCCTTACACCCCTCCCTCCCATCTCCTGATTCCCCCAGCTGCTTGTTAGGGGCAGACTCAGGTGGCTCACGGAGGCTGAGATGGATGAGGTGTCGGCCCAACGTCGACCCAATGGCATCCTCACGGAGCAGCACCAACGGCCAACATCCCGCCGGCCTGTCACGTCCAACCAAGACTGGTGACAGCTATACACCGTAGTCCTCTGCTTGAAAGTACAGCACTGCTCCTGTAGTGTGAGGCAGATCATACAGGCTGAATATCACAATCGAGCCAACAGCTTTGTACTTGAGATGTGAGCTTTGACATTGAATTAAAGTTAGACGGCTGCAGCACAATTATTAGGTTGGATGTTGCTGCTCTAATCTGTTAAAGCACACTTCACACTGACTGTGAGTGTATGTTGTTGTCTTATGAAGTTTATATAACTCGCCAATGTGTTGCACACTGTCAAAATATGTCACAGCCAAAATGTTTTCAGCGATTTCTGCACAAGCTTACTTTTACATGAATTGGAAGGAGAGCAATTACTTTGAAAAATCAATGCTCTCCTTGAGAATTCTCAGCTTTGATGCATTCAAAGTGATGGATTAAAAGCCTTTATGTAAAAGTTTTAGGAGGAGCAACCTCTACTTTATAATTTAGATTGTCAAACCTCTTCCTCCCTGTTTGCCTAAATCAATTCACGGCATTTTTACCCACCTCAATATTTTATAAAGCGCCCTGATACCAACATAAATAAAATCAATGTTCCATTTTCCACTGAAGTGCTTTTTGAGGGTTGCATTTTATTGCTAATTAGTGGTAGCAAAGAAAAAGAAAAAAAGTTTCAGAATGAAGAGAGGGGGAATAAAAAAACGTTGCCAACCCCACTTCTAGAATGATGATGTTTAACCTCCCTAGAAACCGCCAGCTCTAAACAGCTATTGATTTGCTAATTGCCTTCACTTTCAATTCCATTGTTCCTTAAGGTGGTATTTAACCCCTGTGACATGCCGTATTTACTAAGAAAAAAACACTCAACATCTCAGCTTTCAACAACCAGGGTGTTCTGTCCACAGTCGAGGCCAGACTGCAGTTCCAACCTGAACTTATAATAAAATTGAGAATATGTTTACAATATGTGTGTGTGTGTGTTTCTCCCTTGTAGTTATTTTGCTTTTAATAATAATAATAATAATAATTATTATTATTATTATTATTGCATTTATATAGCACATTTCAATGCTTTAAACATATGACATATGAAGGGAGACAAACAAATAACACTTAAACAGAAAATAGAGACAGTGTTATCCAGGATGAGAGCATTAACTGAGACAATAGGCCTTGTTTACAGATGGGTTTTCAGGAGTTTAGTAGAATAGATGTGGCATTGTGGATGTCGGGAGAGAGTTCCAAAGTGTGGGAGCTGCCACACTGAAAGCTGACTGCAGGCTGGGGTGGGGATGGTAAGCAGACCCGGGGCCATAGATTCCAGGACTGCGTATAGGGTCTGATAGGCACTGTGGGGCAAGGGCATGAATGGATTTATAGGTGAGGTGATTTTGTATCAGATACAGGACTTGCCGTGGAGCCAGTGAAGGTGGATGAGGGTGGGGGTAATGTGCTACCAGGGCTTGGAGTGGGTGAAACCCCGTCAGCTGAGTTCTTCAAATGCTGGAGCCTATCCAGGGCCTCACTGGATACCCTTGACGGGACTCAATTGCAATAGACTGCGGGGGGATCTGGTTTAGTGCTGAAATATAGTTGGGTGTCATCGTCATAGCAGTGGAGTGCTGGTAACGGATGATCTGACCGAGGGGAAGCATGTAATTGGTGAATAGGAGGGGTCCAAGCACAAGTATTCAGATGGTTGAGGAAGATGGTGTGGGGGACTGTGCTGAAGACAGCAAAAGGGTCTAAGAGAATGGGGATACTGATGTGGCCAGCGTTTGCAGTGATGAGGAGGTAGTTTGAGGAGGCCATAGTTTGTTGCTGAGCAGCACCCTAATGTGCCCTATGACTAAGGTCTTAGGTAGCTCAGTGATACAGTGGCATCTAAGAAATACACTGTGTTCCAAATTAATATGCACATACTGTTTTTGTTATTTTTCTTACTGAATAGTCGATATAATTGGCAGTCAATAGGATTTTTTATTCCTCAACAATTACGTAATCTGGATTATTAAACATTTTTAAAACCGAAATCTGTTGTATTTTTGCATTAGAGGGGAAATTTTTCCCAAATCAACAACTATTTCTTTGATATCACAATAACAACTCTCTATCCATTGAACTTGTAAGTCCACTGTATTAGTTTTGCCTTGTATTTACTTGAGATGCCAGAGTTGCCTCCCAGGAGCTGCTGTTTTTAAGGATGCCCACAGGTTCTTCAATTAGGGTTGAGGTCAGAGAATGATGTGGGCCACACTGTGATACCTTTCTCCTTAATGCCCATAGCAGCCTAGGCCTCAATGGATTTGTTTGCAGCAGGTGGATGGTGCGTTGTCTTACAGAAAATTATTTACTCGGAAGGCCATCGTCTTTACAATGGCAGAAAATGGGCAGTAGGAATCCACATATTTCAGGGAGGTCATTTTTGGGACACCTCAGGCCACCTTAAAGGGGCCTACCAACTCACTATCCCATGATTCCAGGGACCAAAACGGTCCCTCCACACCTCATTGCTGACGTCGCACCTTGTTTGGGACATGGGTGGCCATCCAGAACTCCTTCATCTTGCCATCCAGAATCCATCATCTGCGACGGCAGTCCATGTTGGTGTGTTCGATGTGTGTGTGTAGTTAGTGCATGGGTGAATAAAACTGTAGACAATTAGTCTTCATGGGCCGAAATCAGCTTTATGCATCAGCAAGCCTCTGGAGCAGGATCCTGCGTCGGAGAGGATCTTGGGACTTCCAGGGAGGCACCACGCACACTTCAGAATACCTTTCGTTATATGCCTTACAGACATGTTCCTTAACACGCCTTTATCTGAGACGAACCCGGTCTGCTCTCTGACGATCAGAAACAAACTTTCATAGGGACGATGATCTCTCTCAATATTTCGTAAAACATCTTAGTGTTTCATACCTATTGAAAGATACTGCACTATTTCACGCTTTTCATCTGCAGAAAGATATTTTTTTCCCCTATATTGCATGAAACCTGTGACTTGCTTAATAATGTGGGACAACATCCTTAAGTAGTTTCCCATTAATTAGCAGCACAACTGAACACTTTCATTGAAAAACAAAAAATCTAATGTTTTTTTTAATCATATTTGCATAATAATTTGGAACACAGTGTAAGGTAATCAACATCAGCTGATGATTGTAAGACAAATCAACAAGAATTAGAAATATAATAATTGTATCTATTCTTCCTGTAACAGACTCATTGTTTAATTTATTTATGCTAGATTCTCCTTCTTTCCATCTGATTTATGATTAAAGTTTAAATGTGGTTTGACAAACAAATAGGTAAAAAGAGTAAACTGAATTTAGAGAGATACTAGGTACTAAAAAAAGACACACACGGCCAGATAAGGATGTTTTTGTTTGTTTTTTTCTTTCTTTTTTTTCTTTGGGGTTTAATTAAATTAGATTATATAATTACAGCTACATATTTAAAGCATTTTATTTGTTTTGGCCTGTTAGATATAAAACCTTCTGTTCCCAATGTCTCAAATTTGTTCTGAACGCAGAAAATTACCATACCGAGCTCACGCAGATGAAGGTGCAGGGGCCAATGTCTCCAGATAAAATTAAGATTGATCTTATTACAACAACTCATTTAGAGGCTAAGACTTAATCAATAGTAACTGTTTAGTACAAGGTTCTATTAGCCTCCAGGCAATTCAGTGCCTTGTCTAGGACATCATTATGTTTCCTGGCCCTCATGTCTGATCATACTTTACAGTTAGGTCACATGTGCGATCATTAAATGTGAAATAAGGGGGCTGAATGTGAAAAGAAATGCAATTTAATGCTCTACTCATGCCAAAAGATTACAGAATATGCATTTCCTTTCTTACCCAGGTCTGTTTATGTATGCTAAGTAAGTTTGAGTTGTAGTTTTTAGTTTTAGTTTTAACTAACTTCGCTCATAACAGCCCTCCCTTTCACTCCAGTAATCCTACAGCTGAAATTGTGTTTTACATGTGAACGCCTTCACTTATACTCACATCATCTGTACTTCCACCTTTGTGTTACTTATACATAACTTAATCAGTTTGACACAAAGAGTTTAAGAGATTTCACATTTTCAGAAAAAAAGAGCGCTGCTATTGGATCAGTAATCTCTGTCTGCCTCGGGTTTTGGAATCGATATTAGGGGAGAAAAAGTCAAATTGGTGCATCCCTAATCCAGATCATAAGTGAGAGCCAGAGATATCATATTGAAAAGCTCAGTGAGTATCTGGTAAAATTAGGTTAGATAAGAGGCTACTATTTTATAATCCAGTTCATTCAGGAAGCAACAGCTACTGCCCTCTACATCCACCATCACATCATCATCATCATTCTCCTCAGTTTCTTTGCCTTTTCGGCACAAGTTGCCACGTAAATTGGCAAGATACACTGTGTTTAATTAAACAACTTTCTTTCTTTTTTGGTACAATCACATGCAAAATTTCCTGTTCTTGCTGGATTTTGGGTGGTGCCTAGCAACAAAACAAAACACATTCCTGATATCTGCATTTAGTAGTTTTCAATAATCCAAAAGTCTGTTTCTAACTCATTAATTCGTACATCCCGCTGGACGTTTTGCGGGCCCCCGCCAGCTGTGCGCCCATGGATCCATCACCACCTTTGACCCCACTAGAGACGGCAGTGGGAGGGAGCTTAAAACAGGAGCACCATATTGCAATCACAGACTGTACTCTCAACCCCACGCCTGCTTGATTCTGTGTCTCTTCTTCCCCCTGTGGCCTGTGTCGATATCTCATGCATGAACCTTGCAGCAACCCAACAGTGCAGCAGCTAAAGGTATCGCTCAGAGCCCCTCTGTGTGTGCTCGTTGTCACAAGAGAGGATGCAGGCCTGCTGCTCTGATCCTGTTGGCTTTAGATGGATCTGGAGCCTCATGCTACAGCTGCCGCGCTGGCAAGCTGTCTACTGCCAACCGTGCGTGTGTCTTTGTGTGTCTGTGTGTGATCGGAGCTGCTTCACATCTAGACAAAAAAAAATAAAAAATCCACCTACTGCTGCACCAGTGTGTGCTTTCATTAGACACACACACACACAATTGCTCAGAAGACAAAAACCACCAGCAGCACCAAGGGATTTATTTCACTATCAAATATTCAGAGCATCAAACATTTGAGGTCTGCCATGTGAAAGTAACTCCACAGTGCAGCGATGCAAAAAAATTATATATATATATAAAAAATATATATATATATAAAACTGCTGCCAGCTAGTTATTTTCTGTCATATTTGAAGCAAAATGATGCCTGATCATCACACACAGTCATTTCTAATACAATTAAAATGTAATTACATAATAAGTAAAAGGTACTTTTAATAAAAGCCTGGATCTAAATAATAGTCTGCTTCGGATAAAAATATGATCCATTTACAATAATTCCTCCCTCTAGATTGCTTGGGATAATAGACATAAATATGCATTTTGAAGCTGTTGTGATGACTTAACAAGGGCAGAGTATACCAGTAGTTAGTGTTCAGACTGTACATAATTCAACCTCATCAAGTGGGTGTAATTTGGAAGTAGGAGCCTCTCTTCAATCACAGCTATGAGTTGAAGTTTTACAGTTATATAAAATTGAGTTAACAGTGACGTGGTCAGCCGTCTGTTGGTGCTGTAGCTGTGATGGGCTGAGTACTCCGAGCCGTGACCAAAATATGCTTTAAAATATTAATTACGTAATAACATACTCAATGCTTTTCCTCAGTTGGAACTTTTTTTTGGACAGGATAGTTGAACACTGGACAGTTTTTATTCCAGCCATAAAACATACCACAGTGTATGCTACAGCGTGTCTCACTGCAGCTTCACGCATGACCTTTAAAGCTGTTTGTTGCTTGTATGGATTTTCTTACAATACTACTGAGGAAATTGTGAGAGAAATGCAGCAATGTCATTCATTTATATCATGATAAGGGCTGGGTATATTTTAGGACCGTCCCTTTTTATTCAAAATTTGAATGGGAGACAAATTTAAATGTTCGATTTACAAAGATCTGACCAAATTCAAGATTCACAATGTGTAAGTGCAACAGGTTGAGCCTTGTAGTCCAGTTGGAGCTTTTGCAAAATGCACCGCCACTCTGATCTCTATTGTATGTCCCATCACCCTTTCAGCAAACTAGGCCATTGTTATTCTCTTTGCGCACTCAAAATGGAGGAAAAGAGCCTTGCTGAAAGAATAATCAGTATTTTGGATTCAACGCCATAGAGGGAAGAAGCAGCAAAACTAAAGTTAAAGCATCTAGCAGTGTAGTTGCAGATTGGATCTCCCTCGCTACACCCTCCTTAAACCATGGTGGCTGTAAAACACAAAAATGGGAACACCCCTATCTAGAGTCAGTGTTTGGTTTGTCCCGTTTTGGCTACTACATGGCAGTTTAACATGGCGGACCCCAATGGAAGGCGTCTGAAGATAAACAGCTCATTGTAAGGTAACAAAAAGATAATGATTCTTACATTCAGGTGATTATACACTATAGTTATGCATATTATATTCAGTTTCTGCCAGTTGATCCTCCTAAATGTTACACACTGGACTTTTAACATGTTTAAGCAAATATTCTTTTTTTTTTTTAAGTTGTTTGCCACAAATAAAATTGGTAAAAAGAACAATTGTAAATCAGCTAATATTTGATTAAACAATAAGTTAACATTGCTACAAATATAACCAGGCATACTCACGCCACATTTCGGTACATACCAAACACATTTGAGGTACCCAATGATTGATTAGTCACCCAGCCGTTATTGCTTTTAGGAAGACAATAAGATTATGCAAGTGTTTCAGTTGGCTGAAATGATTTTTTAAAGCCACAGTGAAAACCCAGGCAGCCCCAGTCTGCCATGCTTTCACATGTCAGCCATAATCAGGGTGAAGGCCCAGGTGGGAAAACCTTGTTGATCTGTAACCCTGGTTATTCCACTCAGACCGTCACCCACCTCCCACTAGCATTAAACTGGAAACCTCAATGCACCGGTGTAATTATGGCCAAACAAGTCCCATATGTACACACAGGACCAACACAGTCAGACACAAACGAGCACTCATTCAAGCTGGAATCCCTGAATGAACACAAGCTCACAGATGCACACACATTAATACATCACACTCACTCAAGCATATGAAGACACACACACAAACACACACCATGTGAAGGATGTAATGGCATGCTAATCAATGCAAAGCCCTTGATGTAGTGGAGCAGATGGCCTGAGGATGAGTGGCACAGGGCTGACAGGTACACTCCTTTTCTGCTTTCTTTATCCATTTTCTCTCTCTTTTTTCCTTCTATTCTGTTTTTCTTCCTTTCCAACTCCTCATTCATATTTCTCTTTTCTCTTTCCTCTGAACTTCATTTTCTCTCTCTACCAATATTTCCCTCCTCTAATCTCGCTATTTCGTCCTCTTTCATCACTATGCCATCTCACTTGACTTTTTCTTTCTTCGTTCCACGGAGTTGATATTAATAATCAACAGCATGCAAGGAGCGGCTGAAACGCTGCTTTGCCTCTGAAGTAGTAAACAGTAAAATGATGTCTGGTGTCTTGAGGGCAGCTCTTTGGTAATCCAAAGTATAAACCCCAAAAAATAAATAAATAAAAATGGAAGAAACAAAAAGGGGGGAGGGGGTGGCACCTATTTGACTGAAGAATGTCAAACATACTTTTAACGACATTGACATATTTCAACTCTTTCAATCGGTTTGCTGAATATTTAAATAAAATGTAAATGAATGAGGTTTCCATTGAAACAGCATGACTTCTGTGTGTGGGCTGTGGGCGATAGAGCACCTGACATGCCTCAACTTTTTCAAGGCTACATTGTGGGTGGTTAAGAAGAAAAAATGTTTATTTCACAGCCACCGCATGAGTCATATCCCATAATAAAGGGTGACAATATCTCATCTTCAGAGCATTTGTCCATATATCTCTCTTTCTCCCTTTATGCAGTAAATGTGTATAGGAAAGTTTCCACATGCACCTGCATTCTCCCTCATTTGCCCTTTACAGCTATCACTCCTCACTTCAATAGCATCAAATTAGTAGCCCTCATTAGGCTATTGTGCAAAAGAGCACATCATCTACTGTGGAAATGCTGCTTAGACACTTAACGTGTCTGTTTCTCTTTCTCCCACCAATGAAGTGAAATTTCACCCCTGACATCTAACTTGAAACATGATCATGAATCATAGGCAGTTGATTGATGAATCAGAGGCAGCTGTGGAGGAAGCGTGTGAGTCAACTGATCATTTACATATGACACGAACAGAATTTGCATGTTTGCATGTTTGGTGGCTCCTGGTCATTAAAAGGAAGGTTTGGTGCAGCAGAATCTGCATATCCCACATGCTGTACCAGAATGGCCAAAGATCTGCCACAGTGATGAGTTGCATCATAGAATCTGGCCTATTACAGGCCAACGCTGTCCAATCATTCAGTAACGCTCTGTGCCGAAGAGCCTATGCAACATTAAGCAGCTATTTATTCACAATCACGATGCAAAAATCCACAACAGGCTCTGAACTTTGCATTACAAAATTAACATGTGACAAGAAAGGTTTCCTTATGCTCACAGGTTGGAAGAAATACATTTAGTTTGAGTGATAGGTTGACAGGTCATGCACAGTGCAAAGCTTCTGATCTAACACAAAACATGAAAGCAGTAATAAAAAAAATCACCATAGTCGATACCAACACATTCTCACGCCTAACTTGTCAAATACTGCTGCTCGGTCAGTGGCCCTCTGCTGCAAAATATGATGCTGTAGGTATCCCTCTAGCATCATTGCTGGACACGCAGGGCTTCACGATCAATAATGAATTAGCAATAATGAATATGACACTACATCATGACACTAGAGGGGTACCTACAGCGTCTAGCTTAAAAGCAGAGGGCCACTGACCAAGCTGCAGTATATGATGACTTGGGAGTGAGACCAGGTTGTCCATACACATAAGGATGCAAGGGGAGTTTCTATTGTATGCAAATGAAACCAGGAAGAGAACACAAAAAATGCAATGACCTGAAGTCATTACACAACTAATCCATACTGCTCTGGCTGATATGCACTGTTTTCTGTTGAGTGCTAGATATTAAACCTCCCAAAAATATGTCCCTAGCATTGAGTATCGAATTGTGCCATGTATCACGTTGGCAGTGAATGCTTGGTCAGATTATTAAGCTTGCATACTTCTCTAACTTTAGACTGTATTTTATTTAATTACAGGTTCTTTGTTTAACACTTGTTCATTTTGGCATTAAAGCTGCAATTTTTGTCTTTTTTCTTGTCTTCGTGGGGGCAGCAGAATAAGCTGTAAACACAACATTATTTTAGCATCCATGTGGAGTCGTGTTTATGGCCATCTGGCAAATGTACATACTTATGGCACAATGCACTTAAAAGTGCTGGAAATGCTGTTGATGAAAGCAGAGTTTGCAGGTCAGACAACTAAAACAATCAACTAGGAAAAATGCTCAATGCGTGTTTACCATCTCACACCTGATTGTTATATTTTTATAGTCTTGCCCTTGCACCCCGCAGCTGTTATTGGCTGGGGCCTACACACAAAAACTGCCCAGAAACCTCCCGAAACACAGCAAGAAGACAATATATGCAGAAGGTGGGGACACCAACACACACTTCAGTGGGTCATTGGATTATTTTTGTGTGAGTTGTTTTTAGTAAAATCCTACTCAATCTGTCTTTAACATTTGATCAGTTTCCATTGTTATTAAAGCTTCAGTAGTGCAGCTTTACATTGAAAAGTGATTTGTATTTGTTAATATTCCCCAGACTATTGAAAAAGTATTGTTTGGTGTCTGTGCTGAAACTACGCACTCATAGTGAATATTTTTAAACCATCCCCAGTCCTACACTTCCTACACTGAAATGCAGAATACATAAGTGTGCTTTTCATGGTTCACTTGAAAAAGGTTCCTTGAATTTATTATTATAAACCACTGAGCCAAATGACTAGTTTCTCCTGTACTATAACGTGTGCACATTTCAACACTTCACAAAGTCGCCATTTTCCCAAGTGTAAATAGCTAATTAATGAACTTGTCAAAAACCTGTCACTGCAGCGCTTGTTGATTTGGATTGGACAGGAACTGAAATAACCTTAGTTTCACCGGCAGGTCTGGCACACAATAACACTGTAGTGTGAGACAATGTCATTTATTACCCAGTGTGTTCATACAGTCTTGAATGTTGAATGTGAACTTACAGCTTTACCCATGTGTTAACAATGTGTGTAGGTCTCCTCTATTCAGTATAGCTACAGTATAGTTCCATTGCACTGCTGCTCTCTCACCCACTCGGCTCAATATAGCATGGCATGTGTAATTGCACATAGTGACTACTAACTAACCTGTAATAATGTGTAATTGTTCATTACATGTCCACTAAAGAAACCAGAGAGCAGGGTCACTTGCTAAACAGCTCCCTCGCAGCTGGTAGTTATTCAGTGACTTGCTCATGGACTTTGTTGGTGAGAGCCCAAATCCTTTCCAAAAAAGTCTCACTCGAGTACATGGTCCCACCGAGACTTAAACTCGGATCACTGGATTCAAAGTCAAACTATGTGAGCAGATATTGTACTTCGGTGTTTTACTTCATCATGTTGATTTCAACCCTTCTGACATAATGGTAATAGGTTTTTATTAACCTTGATGACTAAAGGTCTTAATCAGCTCACTGTGGCCCATTTTTTCCTTTAATAATAGTTCTTTATTAACATTTATAGGGGAGTCAAAGTTTTATTGAAAAATAGCTCAATCTACTCAAATGACGCTGCATTTCTTTTATCATAAAACCATTCTGTGCTTTACCAGCACAAAGCATTCAGTGTCAAACAGCAGCAGGAAATATTTGGTTCACATTGCGGGATCTTAAAGGTACTACAGGGAGTTTTTAACTGGTTATGAAGCAGCTTTAATTTAACGCTGATGCCTCTATATGAGCTACATAAGCACACGAGACCATCGGTGAGAAGACTGGCTATGTCTGTTTCTATCTATGTTGTTGTAATGCCAGCCACCGGGTCGGATTCCCCTTGAAAT
>NW_023339707.1:4301441-4302476 GCF_004916995.1 Morone saxatilis | reverse complement strand
AAATAAAAGTAACTTGTAGCTGCTTTAAGTGGCCAAATGATGGGCTCTCTATATATACTGAGTGATGTTGCTGAAAATCCAGTGTATTGGTGATATTTTCACAATGTAGCTAAATAATGTATTGGGGGATCTTTAGGGATTGGTGTCTCCTATCGACCTTCTCTTTTCTCCATCTTTTTTCTCTCNNGTGTGTGTGTGTGTGTCTATGGGGAAGCATTGGGCATGTGAGCAGGTCGCTAGAGATTAGCTCCAGGACAGCCCGCAGGCATCAACTCCACACACAGTACCATTTACCACACACACACGTAATATAAATGTTAGCATGATCACTAAACCCACACGCAGGCTACTACACCGAGCCACTCCATTATTCAGCAATCTGCCAACAGAGCAGGGAATGACGAAGAAGGAGATGAAGAGATAGACTAAGACAGGATGACAAGCAACTTGTTTGTTTGCCAAATAATTAAGGAGACGTCAGTCTATGCCGGAGCTCAGATTTGGGGGGGGGGGTGCACCGGCAGGCTGAAAGAGTTGTAGTGACGCTGACGGCTGTGCTGTTGATTCTGTCACTCATGTAGATTTTTATCTCTCACAGACAATCAGAGGCACAAACAAGGACAGGAAGTGCTTTCATTACAAGCAAGGTTTTAATGTGATTTAAACAGGGAGCGATTGTAAGAGCACAATGCTTGTTCACATTCTGTTTGTGGATTGATGGAGTACAATAAATGCTAGGAAATAACTATTAATAATCCCCTGTAGACCTTTGATTTTATATACTGAGTTACAGTGACAATCCTATGTAGTAATCAAAGTGTAGCTATTTAAAATAATATAAAACTTTTTATAATATTACAGCACGAAAGACTGTTGTTTTTACATGTGGAAAGTTGGACCTGTTTTTCAAAGGGTGTAATTTCCAATGTGGATGGGGGAAGTATGTCCTCAATTTTTAAAACCCTGTTTTTGTCCATCTGGACAAAAGGTCACAGGGTCTGAGGTCGGGACTCAGAATCACAAATACTTTATTGA
>NW_023339707.1:4299951-4301341 GCF_004916995.1 Morone saxatilis | reverse complement strand
TATCCTGGGTTTTTTCTGTCACTGTTTGGTGCTGTTGCTGCGCTAGGTTCTACCAAAATTCTAAACAATATGTTCTAAGGTTTTTAATAATAGTTTTTCATCTTTACTGTAAAAGATAGGGGGGGCTTAGCCCTGTTAGCCCATACATACCAGCCGTCCCTGTACGGGTTGCCGTCAAAGATCCCTACCGAGACAGGCTTCACACTCCTGTAGAAAACAGGGAAAAAACACAGAGGCACACCGCAGAAGAAACAATACAAAAACAATAATACGGCCAGGGCCGTAACACGGTTTCTATATTATGTTCCTAGTTCAGTTGGGATGCCAATTAAAACATTGCTGTAGTACAACTAAAACAAATTGGTTAAGGTTAAGGAAAGAGACAGTCATGGTTAAATCATAACAATGTCAGTGGCTTTGCAGCTGGTGTGGGAGATTTTTTATGTACAGCCATCCAGCTCTCTGACCTCTGCAACCTTACTTTCACATACACTATATAAACATCCCACTACATTGAAACTTGCAAATGCAGATTTGCTGCATACATCGACTGCTGCCTGTTGGCTGCATATCAATGGTGTAAGTTGTAGATTTGTACATCATCTTTACATACTGTAAGTGTGGACAGCCCTGGGCTATTTGTACATATTTGTGGTTTTTGGTTTTCTTCAGTCAATCAAAACTCCCACAGAGGTGAATTTCTCTGAAACAGAAGTTTCTCCATCGTTTGTGTTGGCATGTATAAGGTGTTTTTTAAGCTTCTTTTCAGGATATATACTATTTATAGTGATAATACTATTCAGCTGTATATTTCCTGCTTTTTCTTGTCGTGTACTTCCTAAATTCATTGCTAAATATAGCTCATACCAGCTAAACTGATATTTCCATTTATCCATTCAACTCCACACTACTTGTATAAACCTAGTATATATACATTTTGTATTTCTTTAATTATTCCAAGATCTTAAACCAGTAAAAACTGATTTGTTTGGTCACTTTAGAGCAGACACATAAAACATTTTAGTAGTAGTTTAAATGAACAAAATATATGTTTAAACAGGTCTTTCACAGAAATATCAACAATATAGGCTCAGCAGAGATAAGGATACAGCAGATCACTGCAGCATTTAACTTGTGTGTCATGTAGGAGCAATTTAATTTACTTTCGAAAAACAAAACTATGTGACCAACAATACTTCCATGCATTTAGACATATAAAAAAACGTTTTGCTTGTTGGTAGAGTTTGTCACCGCTGGACAGAGCAAGGCTCGATGTTGCCCCTATTTCCAGTCTTCATGATAAGCTAACCAGCTACTGGCTCAAGCTTCATATTCAAACATAAGAGTGATATCAAGCTTCTCATCAAACTCTTGACAAGAAAGTGAATAA
>NW_023339707.1:4299306-4299852 GCF_004916995.1 Morone saxatilis | reverse complement strand
CACATAGCTGTGTATCATCCCTTTAGCGATAGAAGAGGACATTGTGACTCTGTATCACCTAACTGAGGGGAAGCATGCACATTGAAAACAACAGTGGGACAAGACTAGATCCTTGAGGAATGCCCCAAATAAATGACTTACAGAGGAACAGTCTGCTATTACAACAGAGAAACTTCTGTTGGAGAAGTGTGAATGTAACATAACAAGCAGCACCTTAAAGATCTGCTTAAGAGTGACAGATCAAGTTAAAAGCAACATTAAAGTTTAAGAGAACTATGACTGAGTAGTCACCTCTGTTAAAAAGTCATTGGTTATCTTGACAAGGGCCATCTCAGTTCTGAGGCAAGTCATAAAAACATGACTGAAAACTATTAATTGAATATTATTATGGCCCATATAAAAAATTCATTGTGTTGAGATTACTTTCTCTCCTGTATGTATCGGATTACAGAGTGGGCCAGCAGAGAGTACAGAATGTCCCTTACTGACTTGACTCTTGAAACGTTGCGTGCAGCCCCTCTGTTTGAGCCGTGAGCGCGGTACATG
>NW_023339707.1:4291978-4299281 GCF_004916995.1 Morone saxatilis | reverse complement strand
CTCACCGCCCTCTGATCAGCAGGTCTGGGCGCGCTATAGGGACGATCCCTCCGCATCTACTCTGGTTCCGCTACCCTATCTCAAAACATAGGTACTTTTTCTCGTGTCCTATTGGTTCAGCCTTTCCTCCTCATCAATCTGCTCCTGTCCTCAGTTGGGGTCCTCAGGGGTCCATCTTGGGCCTATGCTCGCAATTCAGCCTGTATAGGGTGACATTCATGAACGCAGAAACGCATAACCATCTCCTTTCACCTCCTAATGCCTGACTCGCAGCTTTGTACTTGCCTCCTTAAAATCTAGGGACCTCCAATAACAACTCTTCTGGTCTGTCCTTCGAAGGACTCAAGAAACTGATGGCAAACAACTTCCTCCAGTTAAACAGTGACAAGAACAGAAGTCCATCATTGTTTGGTCCCCACCAAGACAAGACCACTGTCAGTACGCAAAACTTAGGTCAACTCACCCCCTTCCTATCAAACCCTACTGCCCAGAACCCTGGGTTGTCATTCTCTGATCCCGAACTCTGCTTTGACAAACAGATTAGTCTTTTGTCAAAAATAGTTTTTTACCCGCTTTTTTTATTTTTTTTTTTTTTTTTCTCATATTGGCAAAATGCCTGTTTCTTCCCATGCATTTCCTTTTTTTTTTTTTTTGTATTGTCATAATTATGGATCATGTGTAAAATTAAGGCTTTTTTTAATGTATGATTTGCGCATGAGGGTTGATTCATCACTATTTTCACTTAATAAAGTACCGGCCGCTCCAAATTATTTGTCGTCACCATTGAACGCGTGGGGGTGCTATGTCTTCAGAAAAGAAAAAAAGAATCCGCCCCCCCATATAAGTCGGCACACTGTATGTATATATATATATATATTTTAATATATGTATGTCTATTAAAATCTGGAGTATATGTACCAAGTAATTTCCCCTGGGATTATTAAAGTATGTTCTGATTCTGATTCATTGGCTTACATCTGGTGTGAAAAGAACTTAATTCCATCTATTGATCCCTTCAAGAGTCAGTCCTCTGATGAGGAAGATGGTGAGACCAAGATACGAGTAGAGTGGTAGGTGATGTAGACAGCCTGAGAAAGTGAGAGAATATAAAAATGAGCCAAGAATGTATTATTTGAACAAACAGCAATTCTCTAAATCAGGCTCACTCCCAGTTTAGATTACTAAGATGTAATTTGCTTTCCAGACCTTTACAGTGGTCTCGATCCCTCGGATGCAGCAAACATAGAGCAAGAGTCGCAGGCAGCCACCAGGGATAGCACCATCCACCACTGCAGACCTCCAGCTTCATCGATAGCTGTTGATGTGTTGAGTGTCTCTCTGTACCATGAAGTAGTCGACGGGTGCTGCTTCGAGCACAACCCCTCTACTAGACTGCAAAGGAAGAGATTGCAAAAGGGAAAGAACAGGATGGTCAGCAACCTTGGAAGGAAATGTTACCACAGACTGTGCGATGTCTGTACATCAGATGGGTTTTGGGCATCTCTGCTTGTTTCGTTGATAATACTGTATCTCTAAATAAAATTCTTAAACTGGGGAGAAAATTATAAGTATTCGCAATTTCGCGTTGGTAGAACATAACCAGAGTTGTAAGGTAGAGATTCAAAATGCCAAACGAAGAAGAAGAGCAAAAGACAAAAAAATAGAGTAAGGCAATTTATTGAAAATTGTATTTAAACTTCCCCCAAAACAAGGGTGCTTGTTCACCAGCTGATCAAAAGTTTAAGAACCATTAAGCCTTAAAAAGTCCAAAAATAATGTGCAAAATCGGCTTTCATGTCATTTTCTATCAGGCATTCACACTGTCATGACCACCTGTTTGTAGTAGATCAAAAACAGTCGCGCTGAGTCGGAGGATCCAACGGGCCCCTGTCCGTGCAGACACAGGCCGATCCTCGCCCAAATTAAGGCCCTTACTGATGCTGACTGTAAGCCCAATAACCATCAGGATGTGTGGTTTGTGTTTGTTGTGGAGGATGTTGTGCACAGTGTCGAAGGCGGCACTAAGATCAGCTTAATTAGGAGGGCCATTATCACCTGAGTGTCTAAGTGTGAGAGAAGCCAAATCATGTGAGCTACTCTTAAGCAGGGCGTTT
Source organism: Morone saxatilis (assembly GCF_004916995.1). NCBI lineage: Eukaryota > Metazoa > Chordata > Actinopteri > Moronidae > Morone > Morone saxatilis. The sequence goes on along the minus strand of NW_023339707.1, from coordinate 4,297,167 downwards.
CCAGTGCTAGAAGGTCTGAAACCTGACTAAAAGGTTCTGAGGTTAGGTTGTGAGATGTGGGTCAGAAAAGGAATCCAGCTGTGACAGAACAGCTTTTTCCAGAAATTTGAATATTGGATTCAGTTATTTTCACCTTCTATCTCCTTGTGGCTCTCTGCTTGTCACTTTCTGCTCTTTCATCTGCGCTTTCTTTGCTTTCTGCATTCACACATTCTCTGACCCTGACTTCATCTCTCTCATTTTATGGTTCTCTTTTTCTCTCAAGCTTTCTGTCCCTTAACCAAACAGTCGTAACTCCGTAATTGGATATGCTGAGATCCTTAATGAAGCAGCTGACGGCCCTCTGGCAGTCCTGTCGTCTTCCGCTATAAAGAAATGTGCTGACAAAGAAAAATAGAAGTTGTAGGGCAACTTTTGTGAGGCCCCCGTAAAACTTCTGATGTAACTTACCCAGCTGGCGAACTGCAATGTGAGTGTGTGTGTCACAGACTTTTGTTACTGTGACTATGTGGGCAGATCATTTGAGTGCTCATGTGTGTGAATATCCATGTCTCGTCAGTAAAAACCTTGTATCTCCAGGTTTAGTATCATGTTTTGAGATAAGTTGAAGGACAATCTGGTCGTCTATAAGAAATACAACCTCTTAGGCTCATAAAATCCTCTCAGAATTCATTACAAGGTTTCAAAAGCGTATTGTCATCAACCTTTAAACAGCTCCCTCGATGCTAGCTTTTTGGAGATACATGGTTTTCATCTGACAGCTTCAATGAGTAAGTCTTGGCAGTGAATTACAGTCAGAGGTACAGTTAATTAAAAATCTAATTAATGTGGATCTAATAAGCAGTAGCCAGCCCTGTCAGCTTGTTACGGCTTATTTACAGTCGTACTACATATGTCTTGTCCTAAACTTCATGTATGACAAATCTGTTGCTGCTGTGACATTTACCGCAGACAGTTTCTAACGTAACACTCCCCCTTTGGTGTTTAAGAAAAGTTCTGACGATGAAACCTGGTCTGAGTAGTATAGGGAGTGTGTCAGTGAAGTTATTATTACTAAAACCACAATGCCATGCCATGCGGATTCGTAGAAAGGTCTTGTGTCCTAGAGCCACCTTCCTTGCTTCACGCTCACTTTAACAGCTAAACTGATCAGAAAGCCTCACCACCATGCGGGGTACCTAGAGTTACACTCCTCACATTGTCACATTCAAGGTCATTAGAAACTGATATGCTTCTTGATGTACACTAAAGCAGTCTGCCCTGGTAAAACTGTCCAATACTCTACTCAAATTGTGATAAGTCAACAAGGAATGAGAAAGGAAGAAATCAGCAACTAATTGATAACTAATGAATCGCTATCAGGTAGTTCTTGGTTATTTCTATAGAAAGGACTACCACACAATGAGACTTACAGCTGTCAGCTATCTTATTCTAGTGTTGCTGTGGGAGAAGACAAATCTTTCTAGTTACTAATACTCCCGACTTCCAGTGGGCAGCAACAACTAGCTTCCCTACCTGTAAGCTACAGAAGGATTTAGTAGCTTTTCTACCTTAGTAAATTAAAAATAATTATATTGATGAACAGAAAGCAAGCCTGCATTACCTGAAGTGTCTCGGGCCAATGTAAAGGTTGGGTGACATTAGATCATGAACCGGATAATCAAGGGGATGTACTCTGTTTGTCTGCCGTGACTGGTTACATTACTAGCTAAAACTAGTTGAACTATACAGTAATATGATACTTTGTAACACTGATCCCAGATTACAATAAGATAACACATTTTAAAACACCATATTAATAAAACCATATATAATGACTATAGATGCTGTTGACATACTCTCATTACGTTATTTGTCATTAACATAGTTTACTAAAGTCTGCTGCCAAGGAATGTGTGACAATATATAGACATGTGGGAGGGAATGGATATGGTTTGTGTGATATGGGTGGTTGCATATGCATGCCTGTGTGTGCATACTGATGTGTGTGTCTGTGTGTTACAGTAGCTCCCTGTGGAAGGCGTCTGCAGACACCTAACTGGGGAGTCCAGGCTTGAGCCTTCAGTGTTAATTGACTTGATGAGACAGCCACAGTAGGAGGAGGAACGCTAATGAGTCTGCTCCATTTACCCACTTACTACTTAACCCATCAACTGACTGTACAGCATATCTATAATACAATTATAAAACTGTAATGTATCAAAATCGAAGTGAACCTGCATTCATGGATCACATATCACTGGCAGATGTCATATTTTCATCATTTTAAACTTAGAATTTTGACTCACACAAAACTACAAATGTCATTATGAAGCCTAAGGAGGGACACCAGCCACACTGCATCTCGCTGCCTCAGTTGTTGCTGCAAAATTTAAAAAACCCACTCCTAAACAGCTTATTGAAACATGGTGCTGTAAATTTAAAATGAGGCATGTTTGAAGAGCTGCTTTTCTCAACTCATATTCATTAAACTCAACTTGATGGATAGTTTGGGAGAAATGTGACAGTAGTTTCAGCACAGCTGCCATGTTGTGTTGGATAAGGGTGACATGCCCTACGCCTCTCTCTCTCTCTCTCTCTCTCTCTCTCTCAAATGGCTTCTCAGACTTTAAAATAACTTGTTTACCATACAGTCTGGGAAGCACACAGCATCGATGCTGTAGCTCTACAAACCACACACAAGGTACAGTATGTTCACAATATATTTACACACAGTATCCTCACATTGAGCCTTAGTGTGCATTACCAGCTTTAAAAGATAACCTCCCCGTGCCATTGCTAGGAGTTACAAAAGTTCTCAGTAATAAAATGAAGTGGCAACAGTGTAGTAATTAGCTTTTTTCAGATCCAGATCCAAAAACAGGACCATGTTTGTGGGTTAAAATCAATAAACATAAGGATTTATATCGATTGGTTCGCAACACGCCTTCACTTTGCTTTGCCTCTTAATTTGTGTGTATGCAGATGTTTTTTTAAAGCTTTGAGCTCTACAAACTAAATTAGAACCAAAACTATCAGCGTGGCTAGATGGAAATCCAGTGAAAAAATTTTTTTTTCTGGCAGCTGGACTCCTCAAACTGTGATTCTTCACTTTTATACCCAAATCAGGACATTGTACAAGATAAATATACATACCCAACATGAAGATTTGGATGGGAACATTCCTGTATATTGTATGGATGTCTTTCTTCTTCTCAATCCTACATAATTTTTTTTTTTTACATATAGCACATTTAGTCGTCGAACACCGTTGTCTGTAACCTTAAAGAATACTGCACAGTTTTTCTTCCAGTGTTATTTTATTTATATGCTTTTGTTTAAATCTCCCCACAGAGATCATTATATAGGCTAGTAGAGGAAAATGGCCACATACTGAAAGATAAAGAAAAGGGAGCAAAAACAGTACAAAGAACAAAGCTACAGAATAAAGCTGTTTAAGCTGTTTAAGAATGTTTTTTTGAGGCTTTTTACCAACATGGTAAAAAGAACATATCTTTAATTCATGCCATAGTATAGATTTCATTAATATACACAGTCCTGAGAAGCAAATCATTGTTGATCAATTGGCTTCATCTTGGTACTGGTTCATAATAAAGGAACTAAACGGTAGTGGAAACAAGTGAAATTGTCTGATTTTATTGACAAAACACAAAGCCTTTTTCCAGCATAATGAACATTGGATTCTCCAAAAAGAGAAGTGAGCAGTGAATCATCAGTCAGTTTATAAACACCCAAAACCTTCATCACACCAACTTTTTGTCTTTTGATTTGAAAATCACTTCACTGACTCTCAAGCAATTGGTAGATTTTAGTGCAGTTCAGCAATTGTTTTGCACAAAGGTATTGTAGGCATGCTGCTCCTGAATGCTTAATGTTTCTGCCTAATGATTCTGATAATAACAGGCGGGGGGTGGTGAATTAGAGAGAGACTTAGCACAAACAATTAGCTCTAAAATACCGCAGCTCACAGAGAATGATAATTTAGTGTGCGCTCATAGAACACTTGTTTCTTTTGGTTCAGACTTCCCTTTTCTCGTCGTCTCAGGTGGAATAAACTGAACAACAGTAGAGAGCCTCGACTGGAGAACCAAGTTAGTCACATCTCATTTTACAAGCTGCAGCAGAGGACAAGGGTTTTTGTGGCATTTACCTTCACAGTTAGTTTTGTTTCACAGATTTTACTGAAACCTGTGTATATTCAGAATATAGAAAAGCAGGAGGTGTGAGTGAATGAGTGGGATGAGTTGTTACAGTGTGGACACAGAAAGGTCTGTGTTTATGTGTATCTCTCTCTGTCTCTCTGTTAGCTTTTGATACTTTTTAATACCTTTTTTTAATACCCTTTTTGAAAAAGTAAAGAAATGACCTTTAGCTGTCACAAATTCAACCTGGCCACAGCCACTGTTTTCTGTGAAGGAGGAAACATCAAACTGTTTTTGTAGTGATTTTTGGCTGATTATATTTTATATATATTTTTAAAATATTTAAAATATTACAAATGTCAACCACAAAAGCTGGGCTATTTTGTGTTCAGATAATTTATTATACAGCATTATGACAGACTGATGATATAGTAATTGCAATCAATAAGGACCTGCTGATGTTTCAATGTAAGTCCAGCAGGTCAATATCTAATTTTAAACTAACTTCACCTTGATGCAGACTGCACTGGGTACAGTATGTGTCCAGCTGGTGATTATCAATATCATTTGATATCATTTGTTTTCCTGTGCTTGTGTTAATATGACAACTTGTAATAACGCAGATTTTCTTTGTCCTAAACCTGCGACATTACTGCTCTGATTAATTAGCAAGAAGTAAGCATGTGATCAAGCACTGGCTCGCGAACCAAATCAGACAGATCCCGATCTGTCTCAACTTCTGTCTCAAACAATCTGTTTAGTTTACTTTTTGTGTTGTGTAGTGCCTCGCTCATTTCCTCTGAAGGTTATGTTAAATTACATTAAATTAAATTAAATTAAATTAAATTAAATTAATGTTAAAAAAACGTTAAATTCCATTTCCAAGGTACTACATTTTGTAGCTTGATTCAAATATGTATATTTGTCCAAAGAGGTTGTATGCTGAAGTGTTCATAAATGTAATCATTGCAGAGGCACATACAAACAAAAACAATTCAATTCAATTCAATTCAATTCAATTCAATTCAATTCAATACAATTTTATTT
>NW_023339707.1:4289529-4291878 GCF_004916995.1 Morone saxatilis | reverse complement strand
TTTATCCGTTCTCATTAACCACTCCCTTGATAGCATTCATGTAATGGAGGAGTCCATCACCCCATCTCATTTGGGAGGGAAGCAAGGAAGGAGCGGAGGAGGAGGGGGGAGGGATGGCACAGGGAGGGCAGTATGTTGGAAATAATACAATTAAGAAAATGCTAACACTTTGAGAGTTATTATCCCTGTAGGCAAACGTCATGGGATACAGCACAGTACTTTTGAACAGAATACATCACCAAAGCTGTAATTGCGATCATACATTTAGCTGGACTTCCAATCTGCTGACACTGATAGGCCCGAGAGTCATTGTCTGTCCAGTTGTCCCTTTACATAACCCAATCTGACCCAATTACTGCACACAGTAATTGTACGTCAGGAGAAACACACAGTGTTACAGGGAGAGGCAACAGTCTGACTTTCTCTCTTTTTCCTAGCAAGTAGGCCCATATTAGTGAAATCATTGGTAAAGTAATTGAATTACTTTACAAATTACTGCATATAAAAGTAATTAGTTACTAGGGGAAGTAACTTTTGCATTACCTTTAAATGTCTGCTCTAGTTCTCTTATTAATACACACAGTTGTCAGCTATATTATTTTAGTGTTTATCTAAATATAAATAACTTTTAGTGTTTATCTGAATGTATGTAGTTATTAATACTCCCAACCACCAGAGGGCTGCAACGAGTAGCATTCCTAACTTTAAGCTACACTTATTGTATTGGTTAGTAGACAGATGGATTTAGTAGAAGAAGATCCACACGCTGCAGTCATTAGTTAATAAATAATTATATTTGATGAATGGCCCACTGTGAGGTTGGGTGTTGTTTGATCATAAACTCGAACACTTAATTCATCAAAATCTAATATTTATCTGCTGTCTTCTGCAGCTGTCCACTATTTTCAAGTAAGACAAAAGTACCAAGCCCATTTAAATTTTAGTAATTGTAATTGCGTTATTTAATCTGAAAACATATTTAGCTACATTACTAGTTGGCGCCAAATGTAGTTGAACTACTACTCTGTATATTTTAATACAACTCTGTGTATTTTCTGAGAATAGCAACCTATGAGAATTACATACTACAGTTAGCTTTTTATTTTGCGAATTTAAATATAAATAAATAAAATAGATCAGTAGATCTAACTTTTACAATGAGAGTGGAATAAAAATCTTGCATCTCAGAGCATTTCAGTGGTGTTAAATCTGCTCCTCAGTTCTGACAAGTTAGCACTTGAGATAACTCATGGTAAAAGCACATTTTAAATCAACCCAAAACATCACCAAGTCCTTGGCACTTCAGCCAACACAGAACAAAACGCTTTGTCTCTTCAGAACATCATTTGACCCTTGAGAGAGCACTTGGCGTAGGCCTTCGAACGCCTCTCATTCAGGAAACTGCTCATTGTGTGCACATGGAGGGTCACTTGTGACTCTGACCTTGGGCGAATCCTATGAACAGGTAAAAATTAATGACAAGGAGGTGATTGTAGATTTGTAATTGACAAAAGAAAAAAACACTGAAAGGCATTTTGTTGCAAGGGCTGATGGGTACATTGTGAGGATGGGGAGGTTGTGGAGAGTGGAGTGAGTGGAGGAGGCGGCCTTGGACTTGAATCCTTCAAAAAACAGAAAAACCTACACAGTAAAAAAAAAACCCCACCTAAGTTATTTAATCCGACATTGAGAGTTAACATTTTTTGTAAATTCAGTTTCGCTTTTTTAACTAATATCATGAAAACAAAAGCAGATGAAGAATACATCACACCTGATTTCATAATTCCTTAAGTTGCTCTGTAGTAAGTAGAAGACAGTTATACACTCGATTATCCACTGGTAATGAGTTCAATACATTGCAGTGGACAAACCAGTAAACCTCAAGAACTTTGACAACTATTTATGCATACTTGTAAAAACACTTGTGGAGGTGGGTGTGGTTTGCACTCAGCTGCAGAGGAGAGAGCTGTGGGGAAGGCTTGTGAGAGCAGCGCCAGGTGAGTTGATTGTTGAGTTGAATGCACTAAAGATAAACCCTGAAAAAATGAAATGAAATCAGTGTTGTTTATCACAACCTACAACACAATTTATTAAAACTTTTATAATAAGGTTTAGGTTTAGTGTGTGTGAATTTTTTTATGTGATAAAATGTATCTTATCATAATGTGTTGCGACATGTGTAGCGACACGTATTTACGTAATGACTATGTAGAGCCAGCATACGTGGCTGGAAGCTAAAAGTTATGTTGCTAGCTGTATCTGTAGGAACTGGTTCCAAAAAAGGAACGACTGCCCTAACTCAATGGAGTACATTTGCTGAACATAATTTCATTAGAAGTTGGCATAACT
>NW_023339707.1:4288199-4289429 GCF_004916995.1 Morone saxatilis | reverse complement strand
TGTTTCTAATCACGACATTCGTGTGGAGCTTCTGACACGCTGGGAGTTGATCAGTCACTTGAGCATCAGAATGCAGATTGCGCAGTTAATGATGGAGAGGGAGAGGAGCAGCCCTTCAAAGGCCAGCACTTTACGTTTTAGGTGGACAGAAAAAAGCCTTTTTTTTCGTACTTGTGTGTTTTTTTCGTGCAAGATGGAGATGGAAAGATGGAGGCGAGGGGAGAGTGTATGTGGGGGTTATATGCTTTCATATTCAGTCTTGTGTTAGATATTACTGGGTTACTTTCATTTTAGAAAGGCGTTTAATATTTAGTAGGAGATAGTGTCACTTTCACCAAAAAATAGACCCCAGAAGTATGGCTTACGCATGTAGTAACTGTTGAAAGATGTTCGTGTTCATCGCAGATGGTAATTCAATGTACAGGAGCTCAAGTTCATTGCAGTTCATACCAAATCCACTAGTGGGCGATACTTTGTTTTGGCCTGATACAGTCGTCCGGAACCAGACCCTGGTTGGGTAATTGGGCAGGTGATTAGCCATTTTGAGTCTTAACTTAAATTTTGGATTGTTAACGCTTACGTTGAGCATTAGATAATGCGGTCATGGAATATATATCAAAAGATGTATGTATGCACGTTAGTATAACATAGGTAAAAGGTGGACCGTACTTGTATAGCGCCTTTCTAGCTTCCGACCATCAAAGCGCTTTACACTAGCGTGCCACAATCACGGCGCGGGCTTTCAAAGCGAGATTCACACTGCGATGGCAAGTCCATTCGACCAGGATAACTAACCATTTCATAATATCTGGATGCTATGATCAGGAGCAATTTTGGGGGTGTCAGTATCTTGCCTCAAGGATACTTCAACCAGCATGCCCAGGGAGGAGCGGGGATCGAAACAACAACCTTCCGATTGGGGGATCGGACCCGCTCTACCTCTGAGCCACAGCCGCCCCAACATATCACCCCCAACTTTGTTCTTGTTTATGTGTGTTTTATGTATTAGTTATGACTGTACAGGTGGGCTTTGTAGTTCAATTAGTGTCCCTGCAGTACTGGTCACATGCTGTTACTGCTGCTGTATTGGTTCCTTCATGACCTCTAGAAAATCCAAAACGCAGCCAGTTTAAATAATAAGCAAACCACAGTGTTGATGTTCATTGTGATCAATAGTAATAAACTGATTCTAAAGACAGGACAATTAAAAAAAATGTAATATACATGTAA
>NW_023339707.1:4277064-4288175 GCF_004916995.1 Morone saxatilis | reverse complement strand
GACAGGGTCATGGGCAGCCGAGGCTCACTGATGCATGTGCCTCGGCTGGTTCTGATATAAAGGTGTCAGAACACACAGTGCATCACAGTTTGTTGCGTATGGGGCTCCGTAGCTGCAGACCAGTCAGGGTGCCCAGGGGGTCACAATGTTATGGCTGATCGGTATAACATTTTGGCTGGAGAGCGGTACAAGGTGGTACCATGAAATGTTTCATCTAGCACCATCATTTAGCATTTACATTGAGATTGAAAAGCAGCTGTGTCATAGCACAAGCTCACGGAGCCTCTAGCATGGTTGTAGACTAGTTAGTTGTCCTTGTCCTAAATGGTGACTGTAATGATACCAAAAATAAAACTTTTTTTGCAATACGTATTTTTGGAACCATCCACAGTGTTACCAAAATGTATGCTATTTTTTTAATATGGTTGTGCATAAATCGCACCTAGCTAAGCTGTGAGAAACTCTGACCTTTCAAGCCACGCTGAAATGCCATGAATAGTTTTCCACGGCAAGTTAAAAACACACTGATGATGTTTTGTGCTGTTTTGGCATAAGCCTTTGCATACAGTACTAAAATCTCACTGTGGGTGTTTTCTTTTAGTAACATTCCTGCCAACATTATTTAACTCACCTCCTGACCAAATGGCCTTGGGTTTGTTTATATCTCGTTGTGTAGACCAATTTGTATTCTATGATAGCACCGCTAACAGAGTGTGACAAACACATTGCACTTCCTATAGCTGCTTCACAATGAAGCCTCCTGCTAGTTTGTCAGTGGTAAACCTTTAATGTAAAGCAGCAGCAGCAAGAAAATATTCTGTTTGCATTAGCAGTAGGTAAACACTGCTGAAATACAACTTTGATATGTCTGCATGTAATCATTAAATAGCAATAAGGTTGAATGTAAGAACAGAAGTGTATATGACTGAAACTTAACTCCAAACCACAGAGATTCAGTTACAAGGTACAAAAGAACTAAAAACAGTGCTTTCTCGCCAGCACAGCCACATATGTGTTATCAGTTTAGCACAAGACATGGCTTTGGTTTGAGGGGGCGTAGGTCAGCATGGTTATCCCCTGCATTCACGTCACAGTGAAAAGAGATGTATTCAGGGCTTGGGGCAACACAGGGCAGTTTAAACAGGTTTGTGGAAAAACAACCTTTGACTAAAGGATGTAACTTTGGTCTGCCTGTCTCTCTTTTTTTATCAACAGTTTTTAGTTCAGGAGGGGCGAGACACTCACAAGCAACAACAGCAACAATGTGGCACACATTGAAGACAGGAATACGAAATAATGGAGAAAGATACAGCAACAGTAATACATAAAAATTCTCAAGCAATATAAAAATTACAATAGACATGAGAAAAGGACAAAAACCAAACCCACTGAAATTATACAACCCCTCATTTCTACTAATTTTTAAAGCTGTCCTACTCAATTCTGATATTACTGGGTATGGAAGAGTGTGGGAGGGGGGAAGCTCTTCATTTAAGGTGGTCCCTTATGGACACAGCTGTGCCTGACCATGCTTGCACAGTGGCAGGTTGGCCCGATTAAGTCGTGCCGTTGTGCACTCAAGGGATGTTATACACTAGAAGGACGCCATCCAGCATTCAATCAACGGAGGTTTGGGATGAAACCACATTGTCAGTATGGTCTTTTTGCTGCAGTAAGGCCTGCCAGCAGTTAGACACTGATGTAAGGTGAAAGATAAAGACGAGACATCATTAAGCAGACAAGGGCAAGCACTGGGTACTTCTGGATCCTTTTGACTCTGACTGCGTTGACAAAACATGGGTCCAGAAATCTATGATCAGTGAGCATCCCAAAACATATGCATTAGTGCGCCTTGCATCTGATCCTGGCAGTGAGTACAGGTGGGACTAGTTTAATTTAAAAACTTTAAATATAATAGGTGTAGCATTACGCTTTTTGAATCATCCGAATGTGGAGTATTTTTAGAAGTACTGCTTAAGTTGGACCATACCATTTCCCAATTGGTGTGAGACAGTCGCTGCTGAGTTCCTTGTCTCGTACCCTTTTGACTGCCAGTATCTTAATCAAGCAATCAAATAGAGAGTTATAGATATGGGTTGCTGTCCCTTGAGTACCCTGCCCAGGACCAATCCACTCCTTCATAGGGTGCATCCTTTGAGTCGACATTGCTGATCTCAGCCTCAAGTAAATAAAGTAAGAGGTCCCCAAGTTAAATCATATTCCTCCCTAATATTTTGTTATGATGGGAGTCCAGTATCGTTAAAAATATTGCTGAAAATGGAAACACCTTTATGTGACCATGGGGGGATCATAAAATGCTTCCCTCCCGATTGACAGTGATAGTTATTCCATAGCGTAGTTGTTTGAACAAATAAACTTGTTTTGACCATTATCTTTAAAAAAAATTCCATGCATTTATAGAATTGATTATGATGCTCCCATATCGTGAATTAATGTTTCTGCGTGCCCTGTGTTGTCCTGCTGTGAAGGGATCCGCATGGTTATGCGTGGAGAGCTGTGATGACCAGAGATGATGCCCCTGAGGAGAGAGGCTGAAAGGGCACTGGCAGGTAGTGGAGAAAAAGCTTAGAAACCTCAAAGAGCATGCTCCGATATATGTTTAAGCCACCTGAGAAAGCTAAGGCCGTAGCAAAGGCCTGAGAGTCAGGAGCAGCTTGAATGTGAAGCGCTGGTGAACATGGCAGGTTGCAGCACTAGGCCTGGCAGCGATGAGGGAGCTGATGATGCGGCAGCATTTTATGAGGACTCAAGGCTTATTCAGGGCTTGGGGCAGCACAGTGCAGTTAAAAAATAGCTTAAAAGAAATTAGCCATGGACTGCATCATGGCAATCAGGGTGTTGTCTGTCGCAAGGTATCCTGGATTAATGTAGCAGATGAGGCTGGGATGAAGACAGAGGGATGGTGAAACTGGAGATGACGTTCCCACCAGCCACAGCAGTGTCCGTTGATCTGTTTAGCAGATGGGTAGACGATTGGAGGCTAGAAGGAGTGCACGCTGAGTTGGATTCAGTTGGCATTAGGGGAAAGGTGTTGGCAACAATTTGGCTCCTGAGCAGTCTGCAAACGTGTAGCCGCTAGCTCAATTAGAAGTAGGTTATTTTCAGTTGTGCTGGGTAAGGCAGGAACGGCTGGAGCCCAAGGGAAGTCATCCTCTTGTTGAAGGGGTGAAGTGTGAGAACTTGAGATGTTGGCCTACGCACCCACACGAGGCACAATATGTTGAATATGACACTGTAGTTCAACTAATTGTGGAGTGAGGATACTGCTGACAGATTCTTTCTCGACTAGATAAAAGAGTTGACGTTGCTGTTGTTTTAGCATCGTTGTTGCTAACAGCCTTAGCGTCATCCAGCTCTTCTTTATGCATTGTAACCATGGGTTTTACCTTCAGTGGTGAAACGCTATGGCCTTCTCGTTTGTCCTCAAGTTTTTCTTGAGATATTATGTTGCAATGTGTTATTTGAGTTGGTCGGTAGATTAAATGACAAAGGGTTTTAGGAAGTTGTGTATCGCATGCATAGCAGTTGAGTGTCACCCGGGGCCCTGTTGAAATTGGCTTTGGATTTACCCCAGGTAGTCCAGTTGACTACCTTCACTTTTTCACTAAAATATGAAACAGCTATTGTCATCATCTAATTTGCTTATCCAAACTTTTTATTTTGAACATATTTCTTCACCAGACTGGCTTCTCGGGTCTCTTTTTGCCTCCATCCATCTTTGCGATCAGATTTATTTATTTTATGGAGGTATTCTGCTGTTCTTTGCCTCTACTTAACCCTCACACAGAAACACAAGCACTCCCTTTGTTCCATCACCAACTCTTGTCATGGTCATTTTTACACTCGTGTTCTGTGGGGAGAAGATAACTACAACACAAGGGAGGAGGAGGAGGAGGAGGAGGAGGAGAAACATTGTTCCTGATAATACACTCTGAGTGTGCATGGTTGCATATGCAGTCCTACAGTTTAGCGTCTTGAACACTAAGACTACATCCACCAACACCAGCCATTTGGGATCAATGACACTGAGCGAGTAGGCGATGTGACACACACTTACAGTAGGCGCCTCTCCGGTGCTGTTTTGGATGATGCAATGCTGGGACTACTGTGTGCATTCAGATCAGAAAATACACATGTAGTTATAAAGTACAGTGTATATAAGTGGGGGCTGAATTCCACAAGGCAACTAAAGCAGACTGGGGATCTGTGAAAACACAGACTCAGAATTATTTACATTTTCTACTTCTCTACCTTAACAGAGCACCCTCTCTTTGCTGCCTCTGGTGATGTACTTTGTATCACTTGAGTTGCTTGAGTTTTTCTGCGAGATCTGCGGAGGAATGCAGGAATTATTTTCATTTATAAATGCCAAAATATGTCTGAATACAGAGCTTCTGCTTGCTGCAAGCATGGTCAGCTGTTTGTGCTTGTCCCGTTCAACTACATTTAACTGAGCATAGTGTTAGTTCACACAGAGCATTCAGTGCTGCATTAGCTGATTGACATCAGCTGTTTTTATTCATGCATTACTATCACTGGCTCATTTACTATCGTGTTGACCAGTAATATCCAATCATATTCATACTTTTGTGAAACACTTTTGGCTCTTATATTTGCTATTTATTTAATGATTTATTTATGTGATTCTCAGCAGAACGCTTGTTGCTGCTCATATTCAAATTCTAGCATACAACCAATAAATCATCAATTCCTTAGTATAAGTGTCATAAGTGTCTCTGACTGAACTTGTGGTTGGTTGCAGGCTACCGTTAACAGCACATTGCTTGTGCGACCCAGTAAAGCATTGTGTTTAACCATACTTTTGCAAAGGGTGCTTGGAATATGCTGAGCATATATATAGAGTTGATAACTAGATTATGTTAAGGAGTGTTTAAGAACTTTCTCTCTCTTTCTCTTTCTTCTCTGATTTGATACTTTTTTATCAGCATTAAACTGGGTCACTAACAACTACAGCCACTGCCCTCCTCAAGTTACAAATATTCTAAAGCGACCCTTCAAGTCTACAGGGGTGAGCGTTTGATATTTTAAGAGATTTTGGAGTCTTGCTATAAGCACCGCCTAACCTTGCAGTCGCTGTTAAACATTCTGATCAAGCCTAAAAAGGTTATCAGATATTGACCATCCTGTGAGCTGACATTTTCTGGGTAAAGCCCTGCAGTGTATGAATGTGAGAGAGACCAGCAGCATATTTATTAGAAATACTGCATATTAAAAGTGAGATGAGACCATGTGGACCGAAGGTCGTCAATCACATTGAAGTCTCACATTCATCCCACCTTTATTTTCTTAACGCAACATTTCAGCCAGCGCTTTGCTTTGTTTCAGAGCCGTTTCATTCAGAACAAGGCACAATAGGCAGAACATGTTTTGAGGGCCTTGATTTTGAAAAGCATGCACCAGACAGAGGTGCTTGAAGTGTCCTTTTGCTGTTGCTAGGCAACAAGGCAAAGTCAGCTGCTGTCAATCACTTAGCGAGTAAGGAATAACATTAGGTAAAGTAATTAAATGACTAAAGAATAAAAGAAGAAACTTAACATGTATTTTAGTCTGAGCCTGATGCTCTTTATAGTTTCTCTATTACTGAAAGAGCGTGAATAGAAACAACCACGGACAACTTTTCCTCTATTTTCCTTGCTTGAATCAGACCTAACAGAACATAAGGCCTGCCTCTAGTTTTGTCTGATTGGACAACAAAAGTAAAAAAAAAAAAAGTAGTCATTTTCTGCTTAGAGCCCAACGAAGCATGATCATTTTCAACTGGGAGTGCAGGTGCTTCCTCAATGAAAGCGGGGTGACACAAGTGGATAAATGAGAAGTGCCTGGAGCAGAAAAGCTGAATTCAAAGTGCTTCAAACTCATTTAATACAGCTACAAAAGGCACCCCCTGCTGCTAGAAATGCATCCTGTATGATTTCAACCCTGAGGCACAACATGTCAAATCAAACTTAATTTTCCAAAGGACGACATTTAGTTCAATGCATTAGCAAAAGAATGAACCTTGATTTAGGGAAATCCATGTCATCAAAGTGTTTTAGGTGATATGGTTAATTTAGTAAAAACCTGCCTCATTCATTCAGTTAGACATATGGGTTCATAAAACTGGAGACAATATTGTATTTTCTGCTAATAAAATAAACTGCTAATATATGTTGTATCTATAGAACAGCAAAAGGCGATATAATATGCAGACATGAGACAAAGAAGCTGCAGGACATCAGCCTAAAAAACAGAAAATATGTCACTTTCCTTGAAAAAGCACTTTCTACAAAAAAAACTTCTAGACTCCTTAGCTGAATACTAAATAACAAAAATATTGCCCTGTAAGTTGCACAGCGATTGAATTGCACAGGATACAATCAGGAATAATATGTATAAATATATTATGTATAAATAATTAAAATTAAATCTAATCATGAAAAAGTCTTGGACATCTTACTGTGCTAAATGCCCTACTTACTATAGTTATATGAAGGCCTTTAAATCAGTCTTAACAACACTTCTTCATTCATCTGTATGCCACCGACATGACATTTACATCTTATGACTGAAATGGGTGTTATTGGTCAGGTCAATAATTCATCTAATCTTTCCCCTGACATTCTGGTGTCAGCCTTTAATATGGACAGAGATTCTGGTGCTAAAGTTTTGCAGACTCAGGGCTCTGACATTTGATGGTATGCTCAGGCAGTTTTAATAAGAATCTTACTATTTCACACAGTCTCTGGGGTGAAGTTAGATGTGGATTTGATGTGATCTGAACAGCCCTTAGCAGCACTTGAACTCTTACCTGAGATGGACCATCGAGAGAGAGAGGGAAAGAGAGTGGAGATGATTGGCCTCATGCTCACTCTCCGCTTTTTTTTTCCAGCTGTAACAAGTAGCTTTTAAGGATGAGACACTGATTAGTGAGAGGTTGAGAGAGGGTAGAAAGACAGAGAGAGATAGTGTACAGAGATGAAGATGGACAGAGAGAGGGAGCGGATGAGGAGGGGAGGAGGTGAGAGGAGGAGATGGAGAGAAGGGCGGAAAAGGGGATAAGTCTGAGCAGAGACAGAGAGAAGAACCTGAGGATGAAGGTTTTAAAGCAGAGGAGCGTGGGCGGAGGTGGAGATCTGAGGCAGCATATCAAAGGAGGGGTGAAGTACAGGAATGATTAAGAAAGGGAGGATGAATTGAGAACAGCAGTTAAGAGTACAAGAGAGAATGTTGAGTAAGGAGAGGCAGCTGCAGCACTTGCTTGCTGCTCTGTAAGTACTGTAGAAGCTCACTTAGATCTCTGAAATGTATATTAAAGTGTATATAACCTTTATTTATCCAAAGGTAGTCGACTAGAACACTCTTCTTCATATTCAAATACACCTGGTAGTTAGTGTCGACATGCTGTCTTCTAATCTTAGTCACTGTTGTTGTTGTATATTTGCACTCTATTAATTAACTTGTCAGTTACCTATAAAGCACTTCGAATTGCAATAACCTGTATGAAAGTTCCTATACAAATAAAGTTTGTTTGATTAATTGATTGTACAGCCTTGCAAAGCAAAACACTGCCATCATAATTAAATGAAAAGTGAAAAACTTCACTAGTGCCCTAGTGCATGCTATTATAGGGGCTACCCAGCTAGCTACTGTATCTTCTTGATCAAATATATACTTGACATTGGACCCACATCGACATACATGTTACCCAGAAATCACCATTGCATAATGTCAAAAATATGCAGAGATATGCAAACAAAATTGAATTTACTTGTTTTATTAGTTTACTTACCATTTGACGGGCCCCAGTGCAATCGCACTGCCTAGACTTTCTATATGTACGCCACTGCACGTGGTCTACCAATTTGCAAATAAGAAGTCCATTTCATATACAATTTATTTATCAGTGTGACTGTTATGTTTTTGTGTTTTTTCTCTTTTGACTAATGCATTTTCAAAACTATGACTAAAATTCAAACTTAAATGGAGTCATTAATTCTGTTCACGCAAATTAAAAATGACATCTCAATTTAATAAAATGATTACATTTTAATAGATGGAATGCATTTTAAGATGTCACAGTAGGAAAAGTGCAGGTATAATAAAATGAATAATGGCTGAATTCAATTTAGTCTATGTTCATGCTGGCTCACTGTCATGGTTAGCTATATACTTGACACTTGAATAGGACAAAGCCATTGTTAATGTTATTAGTAACACGTGCTTTTTTCTGACGAGTCAAAATGTCTGCTGTGAAAAAGCCTTTTTTCATGTTTAAAAAATGCACATTTACTGCCAAAATATCAAAATTATCAAAATGACAATTGACAATGTGATAATTTAAACGTAAAAGTAGTTTTTCAACTTCGTTTTGCAGGTTCCAGTTTCAAGTTTAGGTTGTACATTGAGTGCTAATTTAAAAATTAAAATATTCAGTTTTATTATTATCATGGCAGTGTTAGCAATCAATTGAGTAATTTCATTTCAGTTTTCATCTTGGCAGTAATTATGCATTTCCAAACATGAAAACATCAAAATATAACTTAATTTGATTAGATATATTTGTTTTTTTACTGGACCCAAAAGCAAAAAGAATTTGATGTGTGAGTGTGTGTGTATGTGGTATGCTTTTTTACTTTTAATTGACCAATCTTTTCTTTGACTAAAAAGAGGATTATACAATCTTATCAAGCACAGTAACTTCAGTGATGGCAATTTGAAAGTAGATTTGAAATGAAAGCAGTTGGTCTGTTGGATATTAATTGAATTTTCATTTTTTACATTACCATGGGCATGTACAGCTCAAAAATAAAAAAAGTTAAAGTATATTGTATTCAGTTGTACCTCATAATAAATATATGTAATATTTTCGGGCAGCAGCATCATAATCATTTGCATGCATGCCTGTCCTGCCATCTACATGAATTGATGAGTCTGATGCTAATTCTGATTTAAACTAACCTTATTACCATCGCCAAGGCAACTAATCCAATACAACATACAAGTGATACCTTGACCCCTTGTTCCGCTCTTCTTCTGCCTACCTTGCTGTGTCCTGCTGTCACTCATAAACCAATCATAAGGTAACATCTCCCTCCTCTAGTCTTCTTTCACCTCTGACCCCGCCCCTGAACTCAGGTCTCCTCCAATAAGGCTTCATGTCACAGCGAGGCACTCACCCATGGCCGCAGACAGAGCCGCCAATCATCTGGGATAATCAGAAATGGGCTGACCCTGAGGTGACCCGGCCTTGCAGAGGGCTAACAGGATGAGAGGCACTGGAGTGAAACTTACAGGGTATTTCCACGCCGTCTCTCTCTCTCTCACACGCACACATCGTGCACTCTCATATAGTGTATAGATACTGTACATAAGCTCAGTATGATCCAAAAACTTATTCCACAGATGATTATGGGTAATTAACATTGACATAATATTCTGATACTTTCCTGACTTAATGATAAAGTTTACTTCCCGTGGTGCCCTATGTGTTCATGTGATCAACTTGCCCTTGATAAACAGCAACCAAAGTGATGATCTGATAGTTTTTATGATGTGCAACAGGGGTCTATTAACCTTTAACATGCTACAGTATGCATCATTCACTCATGCCACTGGACGCATCATGTCCTTTCTTGTCACTGTCCTTGTCAAGCGGGGCAAGAAAGAGGGTGAGGATTAGGCTAGAAACCGACAAACCCTCACACCTCTTAAAGGTCCAGTGAGTAACATTTAGGAGGCTCTGTTGGTAGGAATTCAATATAATATTAATAGGTATTTTTTCATTAGTGTATAATTTGTGTTACCTTTTCTACAGTAGCCCATAATGGACAAACCAAATACTGGCTGTAGATGTTAGCTGTCACTGCTAACTGGCAACAAACAATTACGGTGTTTGTGCAGAGTGAGCCTTTTGTGGCAGCTCAGTTCTTTCATTTATTTCCCTCCACACCCCTCTCCAAAGAGCAACAATCACCATTTGCCAGTTGGAACTATTGCTGCTAAGGTAATAAAGCTTAGGTTTGCTTGAGTTAATCTCTGATACCATCCAGGGCCAGGTTCCACACAGTGGTGAAATTCTACACAGTGGATGTGGTAGTCATGAATGGGCCTTTTTTAACGCAACCTTTAACCTACCAAAGTAATTTAACTTGATTGATAGCTAGTTGGTGATTTGCTCCTTGGCCTTGGAGTAACACTTGTAGGTGCAGGCTAGTTAGTTGCACATGCTGATAATGGCAGTTTATTTTCAAAGCAGATCAATTCACTGTTCCCTAAGATTGCTAAGCTATGATTGGACAATCGCTGGTTGGGAAAGAGTTTAGAGAACGGTCAATTTGTATGGCCGAGAGTGACTTCACATCTGTTTGGGTCCAATGACCTACAATGCAATCACGCCGTTTCTAAAGTTCACTTTGTATTGATCTGAGCACTTTAAGAGTGAAATTGAGGGTGGATAAAGAAAGAATATAACCGACACTGGTATTGTCTGCATCTACATTTGTCCCATTTCCATTGCAAACAATCCCCTCTTGGATGAAATACAGTACAGCTACTTTTGTATATTGTATTGTAAACTCAATAGCCCTCACAATATGTGGCAGCTGAAAGAAGAGCAGAACTCACATTGTCTCACATTGTTATAGAGACTTTATAGCTACATCACTGGTTTCATAGCAACCGCTGCGGACACATTATCAAAGACCAGTGGAGAATTGCCTTTACACAAATAAAGACTGGATACACAACAGTTAAAGAAGAAAAATAAGATTTCTAAAATTTCTATTTTTTGGAACTTTTTGTAAAGAAGGAGGAAACAAAGAGGGTTTCATTTGTGATCAAGTTCCCTGGTTTTTATAAATGTTCAGGATGATTTTTGAAACAATCCTTGAATATATAAAGGTTATATATATATATATATATATATAGGTTCAAACAGTGATGCTATAGGTACCTTTCTAGCGTGATTTCTGGGCACGCCTGCCTAGTGCAATGTTTTGATGTGCCATTGAAGTCAAGTGACATAAAGGGGCGAGAAAGTCCACGCATGGAGGAGGAATGGGTCAAACAAACACAGGTCTTTTATCCAGGAG
>NW_023339707.1:4274171-4277028 GCF_004916995.1 Morone saxatilis | reverse complement strand
TGTGAAACCAAAAGTCAGTTTTAACTTCTTCTCAACTTACGTTGCATACCTAACATAACTTAACTAACTTCAACCCAAACCATGATCTTTTCATAAACCTAGATTTTAGTACCTAAACCTGACCAAATAGGAAACAACAATTGTGGGACTACTGGCGACATGCTAGCAAGAAACCGCGACACGCTAAGGTGACGAGAAAAAAATTGCAGGAAAAACTAGAATCCTCAAGGTGCCGAATAGAAAAGGGAGATGAGCAATGAATGCATGGGGGGTTTATAGGGGGAGGAAACGACCCCCTGATTGGGCAGTGAGTGCATCATTGTTTTGTCAGGTGCCGAGCCTCCGTAGTAGACCTTTTTAGTAGCAACATAAGTGATGGTGTGAGAAGAAAAATTGAGACCGGGATAGCGAAAGAGTTAAGATGAGAGTGGCAGAGATTTGGAGGTAGGTTGTGTTGTTAGTATTCAACCTCCAGTGTCAGAGCTGGCCTATCTGAGACATCCCATTTCCAATTCCCCACTCACCTGTCGTATACTGACGCAAGGAGAGGGCAGAAAGTACGGCAGAGAATGAAAATTAGAGAGGGCATCAACAAAAAAAAAACTAAGAGGTGAAGAAGATTTAGATAGACAGAAGAAGAATAACAAAAGGAAAATCACACTCAGAAGTTATTGATGCCGTGTTAAAATTTCTGATCTGTCTTTCTTGGCACTCCTTGTAAGAAGTACGAATGAAGCGTCTGTCACTGCGACTGTCACAGCGTCAGAGTTCAAACTTGCAATAGCCTTTCATCTCGCACTTTTAAAGGTGATTTTTGTAGCATTTTGAATTTCTGTTTTTCATTAACACTGTGGTGAGAGAGAGGAAAGGTGCAGAAAGGAGAAGGGATCATGACATCCAGTGGATATCAAAAGCCCACACACACTTTGAAAGGTCATAACTTACAAGGCTGGAAATAAAAGCCTGTTGAATCCAACTTGTTTTAAACTTTCATCCTTCAACTAATACGCGGCAGTTTCTCAAACAAATTGTTTTTAAAATTTTTCCTAGAGTGAGATGAGAAGATTGACATGAAATCTTATGTCTGTATGTTAAGTACAGAGCTGGCATTTGGACGGGGTTAGTCTAGTTTATTACCGGTATTAGGACTGGAGTAAGGAGTAAACTGCTAGCCTCTGTCCAAAAACTATGACTAACAACAACTCTAAAGACCTACCTCATTTGTGTAACCTCTAAAGAAATGTAAATTTACCAGTGCAGTAGCATGGGTACGTCAATAAAAACAGTATTCACCAACATTCTTTTTTAAAGTAATTTTCCCAACATTCTGCTGTACCCTCTGCTCTCTAAAAATGTGTCTCAACTCGCTGTAGCCTCTCCGTTTGTTCATGGACTCGCCTCTTTGTTTGAGCATTGGCGGTTAACCCTCAATGTTTTTTAAACATACAGTACGTGATTTTTGCTGCTAGTACGTGATTTTTGCTACACACTGGACCTTTAATTTATGAAATATGAAATATTATAATTTAAATATCAGTTTTTTTATTTGGACAGTCAGATTAGCTGTTTTCCTATGTGTGCAGTCCTAAACTAAGATAGGCTAACCATGTAGGCACAGATATGGTGTTACTATCAATCTTCTCAACTCGTTCTCATTTCTCTAAAAGTATTCCCTTGAGCAAAACAAAACTTGGACTTTGGTCTTTCCATATAAGTCCCACATGAAATAAAAACCCTAATTGAGTGATAGGGACCCCTAGAACCCCGAACAGGATAATAGAGTATGGAAATTGGATTATATATGATTTTTTGTTTTGTTTTGTGGGTTAAATTGTCTTTCTCTCTTATACTTAAATTTTGCTGCACAGTGCCAAACAAATTCTTGCAAACTGTTGTGTGTATAAGTGTATATCTAATTAGTGTCAGTAGGAAAATGGCCCAGTTTTTTCCTCTCGTTTGTGAAGTGTTCACTGGGCTAACAGAACTGGGCCCCGGCCAGTGGAAGTGATAGGGGTGGAAATACAAGTATTTTGTGTCACATCAGCAACAAGAGTGAGACAGAGAGAGAGAGTGGCTGTTAATGACGACTATTATCGTTTCATCTTTTTGAGTGCTGCATTTGCAAAAACGAAAACTGAATTATTCATCCCACAGAAATAATAAATAACCATTGCAATTCTAATGGGAATCTGTAGCATGTATATTTTATGAATGAGCAAAAGATTTAAGACAAACGGGTTCATTATAACACACACACACAAAGACACACACACAGAGTAATTGGTATGATTGCTTTCCCAAACACCCACAGTCTAAACCTTCAAACAAAAGTCTACAGACGGTCTTATCCGAGGAAATCTACGCCAGCTACGCGGATAATGTCTTTGTCTCCCCCTCTCTTTCCCTTTCTGTCGATTGAAGTGATTTTATGCATATTCGCAAAGGCTAATTCTCTGGCGCTCACCCCGAAGTACCCCTCTGTGAATGTCTGTTCGTAGCAGGGAGTAGCCTCTGTGCACCGCTGCATGTGGTGAGATAACACAAAATACAGAATGCATGATAGCAAGCCACACAGAGAGAGAATGCTATAGTGAACTTCAGACACAAAACTGACTGGGACTACTGGGTTGGCTGCAAGTCTCTTAGGTTGCTGGATTTATGACTATGCTAATCTAAAAGTACTTTTTCCTTTACTTATGTAGGAGCAGTAATACCACATGGTAGAAACCGTCTGTTACAAGTAAAAGTCCTGCATTCAGATTTACAAAAAAACTCCTTTTCAGTGTTATATTACCCCATTATATAATATAATATATTAGATTAATGTTACTAATACAGTTTTTCTCGATTGTTTACA
>NW_023339707.1:4273003-4274071 GCF_004916995.1 Morone saxatilis | reverse complement strand
GTTCAGGGGGTTGGTGCATGAGTTACATGTTGTGGTCATTGTGTCTCAAGTACCAGTATTTGTGTGTAAACAATTGAGAAAAACTGTAATATCTTTTTAATGCTGTTGCTGATCAAGGTGTTGCTAAGTTTAACTTCTTTATAGACTGGTGTGTAGTTTAATACCTTAAAAAATAAATAATTTTACAAACATATCATAGGTTGCCTGTATAAAATGTCGAAAATAACCTAAATAGTAACTTATAACTATAATAGCTGTCAGATATGTTGTAGAAGAAAAAGTACATTTCGCTCAATGCAGTGGAGCACCAGTATACAATAAAGTAGTAAAATTGTACTTCACCACTGCTGTGTGTGTGCATCTCTACAGTGTTTGAACTCAGTAAATGCACTGTAAGGGGATTTTATTTGTTTTCCATAATGATTGATAAATCAAATTTAACATTTATATTTATTCAAATGTTTAGACACACACACCTCAGGTTACAGGTCAGTCACAAGAGTGGGGGCTGATCATACACTCTAAAAATGGACGGTATCTGTTCAGAGTGCATTATCTGTTCAAATCCAAATGATGTAAATCTATTTGTTTACATCCCAAGTTGATGATGAATAAATGTTGACACGCATTCCTAGTGCTGGCAAAAAATGAACATGAGACCTATTTTCAGTTTGGGGGTATACCGTCTGCACTGGCACACACTGCTTCCAGGAATTAGTTTGATTAGGATTTTGACTTCTTGTAAAAGCTGTTAGTGTTAATACTTGTTTTTAATTTGATCACTTTCAGTTCTTTGCTTATCACTGATACTGTCATCGGACAACATACATACTGTTGACTGTTGTGACAGGTCCACACTCTTCCTAATAGTTCCCAGTTGGAGCCATGATTGCCATTGCCACGATTTTCAACCATTTATTTTACCTTTGCTTCTTGCCATCACATTTGATCGAACCCATGGACAGATATACGTGCGCTACGTGCATAAACATGACTACATAGCAGGCAGATATTGAAACAAAATATTACAGGAAATGCAATTATGAAATATTTTGATTGTATTATGAG
>NW_023339707.1:4263055-4272989 GCF_004916995.1 Morone saxatilis | reverse complement strand
GAGATTCCTCCATGTACCACTAGAAGCAGCTGTCACCATAGAAGCAGTGCACGACTAGTGGAATCAAAGCACATAAGAGTGTTAGCATTTGGAATATGAATATATATATATATATATATATATATACAAAGTTTGATATATTCAGAGGGCCAGGCACAGTATATACTGAGGCAACATAGCACTTAAACCTGCCTATAAAGTACTGTAGCATACTATAAATGCAATCTAAATGTTCTTTCTTACTTATTTTCTTTGCAAAAATAGACTAGCAATATCTGAGACGGTGTTTGTTTGTGTCTAAGAGTAAAAATTTTTTTTTACTCACAATTGTGATTTGCACTGAAAGCCATCCTTAAGTGATATGGCCTTCAAAATGTGCTGTCTTTTCCAGCATTATGGAACATGCAGTACTATAATACAAACAGATGATTCAGAAATGTTTTTCAGCCACTTTATTATCAGTAGTTGGCATAGCAACAGAAGTATCAGGAAAGGTGAGGAGTGCTCTACATTACAGGTAGAAAGAGCTTCTCATGCAATATATTTTTCAAGTTATATATATATATTTCACTCGAGATGTATATAATTAAGCAAATACAAACAGGCCAAATGGGAACTAAATTATATTACGTTTTACTTTTTTCCTCTGTTTAGGTATTTTGTTTTTATGCTTTTATCCAAAGATATTTAGAATGACGGTTTGAGAGGATGCTTAGCTGCTTGTGGATTTAAATCTTAAGATTTTCTAGTTATAGGTGTGTGTATACTATATAGTGCTCTCTGTATCTTCTTGAGCCATGTTAGCATTCGTTCCAACAAATTGGTCAAGGGGATGGTCAGAAATTTGCACCAGTCATAGAGAAGGTAGGTATTCGTAATAATAATCTTCTTTCCCATCAGACCACATGGCCAAAGTCTTTTAACCTGCAAATTGATGCCAATAATGATGTTTCTCCTTTTGAACGAGCCATGTTCGATCGATACTTAACTTTACCAATCCCATAACCTTTTGATCTAGTGCCATCAGCAGGTCATAAATTGTTCCATAACACAAATATCTGCATAACTAATGACATTCCCATCAGTCTCAGCTGTTGGTGTAAACACTAAAGTGCTGATTAGCTAAAGTTAGCATGCTAAGATGGTGAACATGATAAATATTATGCCTACTATACATCATTGCGTACATGTAGTGCATGCTAGCATTAGCATTTAACTCAAAGCACCGTTGTGCCTAAATACAGCGTCACAGAGCAGCTAGCATGGCTGTAGAATCTTAGGGCCGATCCACTGTCTATGTAGCTCGCTCGCTCAAATGGATACAAACCAAAGGAAATTTCTTGGTGTCGCTATTTTGCAGCATGGATTGCAGCCAGACACATACGTTGAAGCTGGGCACAACAAATAAACACAACTGGGAGCATATCATAGTTTGGTCCATAAACTCTGTTTGTGTGATACTTCAGGCTGACTGTGGAGCAGTTTGACTGGAGTAGCGCGACGTCGGTTTGTGTTTCTCTAAAAGTTGATTCTGTTTCAACTTCTCCCAGTCACAGTGTTAGGTGAGCTGAGTTTTTTTAAAACGCACTACCCCCATTTAGAATGAATGGGAGGAGAGGTGTTTTCGCCACAGTGACTGATTTGATCTGAATTGGCCCTAAGTCTCTTCTAAAGCTGTTTCTTGTGGCCAAATCAGGGTTTGAAAACTTGAAAACACACAGCGATCCTCTGAAGGCAACCTCATTTTAGCTACATTTTCACAGTCTAAACAGCCTTCCACTATTCTCACGGTTCAAGTGTTTTGTACACAAACTTTCAGAGGCACGTACTCCCTCTAAATGCAAACACGTACAAGCACAAAAACACTTTTTTCATAAAAGCTGTCTCTGAGCCGACCTTAAAGGTTGTTTCAAAACCTTGAATATGTGTTTATAAAGAGTCCTCTGAATTTAGGCTAGCTGCCTGTCATTGTATTGATCTGCCCCCCCGGCCCCCCCACACACCTCCTCTCTGCACCTCAGTACTCCCTTATTGTGATGTGAGTTGCGCTGTTGACGATCGGCACTAAAGCATGTTCTATGTGGTTAAGGTGTCCTTGAAAAAGAGATATTCAAACCGTGAATTTTTTTTTTTTATCTGTTTCTTTGTCACCCTGTGGATGCACACACCAATGCAAGCATACACACACACACTTGCACCAGATGACACATCCACCTTTGTTTTTATCATTTCTTATGTTTTTTTTAAAGGGACTTATTGTTTTGATACTATGAATCTCTTTACGTAATGTTCACAAATCCAGTTAACTTTTCTTTTGATCCTAATTTTATTTTACTATAAAGGAAGGAATCTTTGTCTGTTAGTCTGTCCTTAGATTTTCTCGACGACTGTTCTTCTGATCAACTTCACACTTAGCGGGTGTGTTGCTGAGGGCCCAAGACAGTGCAGTGTAGAATTTGGTGCAATTTGGCCAGATGGTGGCGCTATAACAACTTACTTTACATGTTGGGGATAGTTAACTACATTAAATTAAATACATTACATACATTTAAATTAAACAAATATTTTAATTACATTTTGCAGTAGCTTGCTGGTAGTTCAACTTCATTCATATTTGAGTGTAATTCTGTAATCTATAATTCTGTAATCTCTGTAATTCTGACTCAAAATATATAGACCATTCATCATTCTTTTTGGCACTTCTTTTGCACCATATCACTGTATAATTTGATCTGTGTATACATATTATAATATATATATATGTATAGTTATAACGTAACTATATTATATTTTTTTGTGCGTGTTGAATGTTGTATATATATATATATATATATGTTGTTTGTATAATATGTCATTTGTATATCTGGAGTGTTAAAATAAAAAATAATAATAAAAAAAATAATTTCCCTCTGGGATTATTAAAGTATTTCTGATTCTGATTCTGATTTGAGTATTTCAATTACATTTTTGCCATTTTTGTGTAGTTAAAGTAGCAACAAGGAACCTGTCTGTGATTCTAGCACCACCTGTGGACAAAGGTGATAGTGTTTCTACCACCTTGTTTCATTGATATCAAGGGGAATCCAACCGAATCCGACCCAGTGGCGAGGTATTAAGAATAAATAGCACTGAGCAGCACACAGCAACATCATGGATGAACATACAGAATCTCAGCCTGAAGAAGAATCATTTTTTGCATTATATTTTGTTATAATTCTGTATGACATGTACATTGTCAATTTAATTTTTAGTAGTTTAGTAGTTTTAACTACTTCTAAGTAGCTTTAGTTAACCAAGATTTCTCCCTAGGGTAGCTTTGCTGTAGCTTCTTCCAGTATGAATTAGCTTGCAAGGCTATGGTATGCTTTCAAACACTGTCCATTGCTCAGGTTGCCTGGTTGTCAGACATTCTTATTGTAAATGCTCAGTTGTTGTTATCACCATCCCACCTTCTGTGTGTTCCACTTTTTAACTATGCTTTTAACTTTCCAACTTGTACTTTGCTAACTTGTTGAAGTTTGAGAAGACATGTTAAGGAAAATCCTGTACTTCTAAGAAAGATGATTTTCTTTTGATGCCTTGTACTTTTAAAATAATCAAATGCATCTTTTGATAATCACGCGCCCATGGTTATATAATTATGTTAACACTCCAAATAGAGAAAGTTAAGTGAGGTTACAAAAGTAATGGCGAGCATGAGCTTTAAAAATCCATAAAGCCAAAAAAACGTCCCTGTGTGTTCTCAAAGCAAGTCAGGCAGCATAACCCAAGTGTTTTGTGGCCAGTGAAGTGCACAGCAGGATGTCCTCACGTCTTACTTCACATTTGTTGCATGTCTTTGTGTTGCTTTGGTTAAACTACAGCCGCAATTTCAAAGCTATACATTAAAGGCAACTTTCTGGCTACTACCTTGCTCACCAAAACTAAATTCATAGAAAGTACTTTATTTGAGATTTTTTAAATTTGCATTTATAGGCTAAAGGTTTATGTGACAAATAAATAGTAAACAGTGTTTCACATATTGGCATCTTGGGTATCATGTTTGAAGGTTTTTGTTTAAAGGTTTGTAAATGGCACAGGTTGCTAATGTTTGGGTTCATTTGGATTCTGTTTAGCCTGGGAACCGGACAAATCTCTGCTCGTGTTTTATTTGCTGCGATCTAACACGGGGCGGGTTGTATACGATGACTGTACAGAGGAGAGTTTACTTTAGCAACTACGCCACATGACACATTTCGCTGCTCTGTTTGATAATAGGTCTATCCAATTGCGTCCAGAGCATTTTGTTCCGTGCTCCAGGCTAATTCCTATTTAGCGATGGGAACTGACAAAATTTTATTGATATCAATGCCATTATCAGTTTGTCATATCACCAACCTAACTGAGTCTGAACACAGTGTAGAAAAAATCTGCTCAGCCTGCAGCTTTTCCAGCAGAGTAGACGCTTGAGTTTGACATTGTTTTACACAAAAAAAACACACCAGCATCGATAAAAGGAATTGATAAGCTTGGAGGCATACAATTCCGATGGATCAGACAATTAGGAACCAGTTCTCAGTTGGAACTGGTTCTCCATTCCCATCCCTATTCACATTTGTGAATTCGTCTGGCAACGGCAGGCTGGATCTTATACTGACTCTAATCACAGTCTTTGCACGGACACAATGGCCTATGGAATGGAGGTGTAGTAGAATGTGTGGGCCAGTCTCATCCTCGTGTTTTTGAGCAGTTGATTCAGCCTGAAGATTCTTCAAAAATGTTTCAAAAAAGTTATCTGCATTACAGAATATTTTTCAGCCTTCAACAATGTATCAGGCTTTACTTTTCTTTCAAGGTCCTTAAGCCCACAGTTAATAATTGCTTGCTCTGCTTTTACTTTTGTGAGAAAGGAAATTATTATCTGGATTTGGTTCATTGATGCAATGGCCCTGATCTGTTGCTACACATTGATAAAGAGTGTTTTAAAATGTGAATTAAACTTGAATACAAAAAAACAGAAAACTGAGGCGCGGATGAACCAAATCGTGAAAAGAAAGGGGAGAGAGATGAATAAGTAAAAGAAGGTAATGAACAATTTTTTGAGTGGCTGCGGAAAAGTGGTGGCAAAGAAATCAGAGCGCTTCACAAAAGTGGATCATGGGTGGGGAGAGAAGTGGACTGAGGTTTCAAGAACAACCTACGGCAGAGATGAATGGGTGAGACTAAGGATGGGGGAGAGGTGTGGTTGCGTGATGGAAATGGAAGGCAGAGAGGTGGGAACAGCTACAGGCGAAGAAAAGATAGATGGTTGTGAGTCTGGAAGAGAAAGTTGTAAAGAGAGAGTAAGAGAAGTGAAGCTGAGGGTGAAGTAATGAGGGCAACAGGGAGAGAAAGATGGGAAGGAGCAGAAAGTAAGGAGGGTGTGAGCGAGGGCAGTGGGTAAAGATGGAGGGTGGGAATGCAAAAGAAAAGAGAAGAAGTGGGTAGGAAAAGTTAAATTAAGTGTTGGGTCTTCACACTGCACCACTGAAGCTGCAGTCATAGTTAAATTAATTCCTGTTATAGTTTTCTTCTTTACTATATGACCAGAGTTCCTTTTATCCCATGCAAGTTTGCCTAATTTGCACTTTGACAAACTGTGATTCCTTGGCTCCCCTACTGAGATGCAGCACAACCAATGAAATCATTTTTGCCTCCAGTGCTCTGGCTAGACATGTTTGTGAAACTAAAGCTACAATCCGAACAGAAGATGATTGTTAATAAACTATGTGTAGGTCTTAATGTTTTTTTTTTTCTGTTTTGTCTATGAGGGGAACTCCGTTCTCGTTCCCAGCTCTTAAAATACCAATGGATTGCCATGCCCCTCTGGGTCAGATACACAAGGACCCTTTAGCGTCTGCATGAGACGTACAAGGCTGCCAGAAAATCCTTTAGCAAGTCTGGTGACATAGTATAAAGAGCGACAAAGTCTGCATCGGGAGAGGATCTGAGTGGGTTGATAGGTCAAACAAATACAGACCTTCACCAAGGAGACTGGGGTTTGGGTCCTATGTGAACCGAAACGTCAACATTGACCTATTTTAAGTAACAAACGTTAACTTACGCACGTAACTTATTTCACGTACAAAACGTAAAGTAAGTGACTCCTAACCAAGTAGTTTTGTTGCCTAAACCTAACCAAACTGCGACCCTTTCACACCATTAACCATGTGATCGAAAGGCTTTTTCGCAGAAGTTCTTTGTGGCATCATAGATACGCTAAAGAGTACCTTATGCATCTGTATTTGACAACCTCAGAATTAGAACGGATTGGGGGAACATTGCACTGACCGACATCCATTACCTGAATGATTACTGCAACCTTAACCCTAATCACTACATGCCCTGAATCCTTTGTCAGGTTGAGGCAGGCCTGTGTCACCCAAAACAACTATGAAATTTGCATACATAAGAGGTCTCTGTTTGAGGTAAACTATTTGTGACTTTTGTATTCTACATTATTCTGCAGACTAATGTCAGTGCTGAAACACAGAGAAAACCCAGATGATCAGACCTTTCTCCGTCCGTATAACTTATACCGCTATGCTGTATTTCTCATCAAGCAGAGCCTAAAAGATAGTGTTTCATGCAAAAGCACCTGTGGGATGAGTTTTGGTGGGCGCTGCAGTGGGTAACCTTTGTGTATAACTAGGAGTGTGTGTCTAGGGGATGTATTTATTTAATAAAACAGAGAGAGAAAGAGAAAAGAAAGTAAATTAACAGACAAAGAGAAGAAAAAGACAACCAGTAAACTAAATATGTATATGTATGGGCAGCCTTAATGTCGCTAATAATCCCTCTTTGCGCTGGGACCCAGTTAGTGCACACAACTACGGTAAGGCCACTGGAGTAGGAAGTTGACTGTAAACCTTGATGGATGTTTACAACCAGACAATTTGGGGTAATAATTTTACAAATTGCCTTCATTTCTCTTCCAAATAGATATGACTAAACTGTTGGCTTGTTTACATCCTGTCAGATAATTTTACCGGTTGCTTCTGTTAGACATATTTTTATACATGTCCATGTTCCGAGAACTCATCAATTATTTTGGTGAGTACAATGTTCTCATAACCGACAGAAACTATAAACCAAAGTATAATAAACTATTGTTTCCCTTTAACCCTATAATTGTTAGCCTTACTGCTTTTTGTCCCAATAATGTGACTGCATGAACCGGTTCTTCCTCCTACAATGTTATTTACACACACACATAATGGCAGTTAGAGTGTGTAAACAGTTTTGTGGAGCCCTGAGGCAAACATCAGCTGTAGAAACGAGATGCAAAGTGACATTGTACTGATTACAGTTTAATTCATAAATAGTAAAGTTAACAACATGCATATGCTTAAAATCATTTGTCATGACAGCACACATAAGGAGCCGAAAACACGTTCTCACATGTGAAGCACTATTATTATTGGCCCAGTCTTTTCTAGCATACAGCTACTGCTCACAGCAGTAACAGTTAGCCCACTTACACAAAGAAAAATTGTATTTCAAGGACCAGTGTGTAGGATTTAGTGGCATCTAGTGGTGAGATGGCAGATAACAACCACTTGTTGTGTATATATAGATAGGTTTTCTTATATTTTGGGGAATTGTGCCTGTATTATGTATTTTTTACTTTTTAACAATAATACATACAGTATCTGTATTTGACAAATTGATAGTTTTCTTCTCATTATTCTATTAGCACTTAACTTTTTTTAATGCAGGACAAAGCTGTTTATCAGAGTGAAATATTTTTAAATATACCTTGTGTTCAGGTCTTCAAAGTTTAGCTCTTTATTAATAAAATAAACTTTAAAAATTACAATTTCATTTAGTTTTCCCTTAAAATCAAGAAGGCCTTGCAACCCCCCGTGAAACGTGAGACTTTGGCGACCCCTAGTGGGGCCCCCAACCCCCCTAATGAAAACATACCTATAAATATAAAATCCCTTTTTGCCAGTAGATCCTCCTAAATGTTACACACTGGGAAACTAATGATTTTTGTTTGGTTGGATAAAAAAAGGACATAACACTTATTTTCAGTTCAACTTCTGCCTTGCAGCAATGGTGTGGGGAGTACAGTCGTAGCACAGGAAGACAGGTACTAACACACATTACACATTTGCACCAGTCCTCCCAGTGCTCCAGCTGTCACTGCTGAGAACTGAGATGTACTGTAAGCAGGAATGGCAAAGGTACGGTGCAATAAATGACTAGCATTGAGGCTATTTCATAGGGACAGGCTACTATTACCTTCTTATAGACACACAACTGCAATCCCCCCCTTCTCTTCCTGCCTCACCTTTCAAACACTGAATACATTAGCCTGTTATATCAGGCTCTGATTCCTATCTAGCATACAAAGTAGGCCTATATATACACTGACAATGCTGTAGCATCACACCTGTCATTATCATTTTGTTTTAATTGTCTAATTATTATGCTTCCAGAAATAGAATATAAAATGGCAGGGCTGTAAATTAAAAGTCTCTGGCACATTCCTTCAAACATTTTATGTGAAGACGAAACCATATTATCATCATCTGTCTTGTTGCTGTTAAAAAATCCACTACAGAATTATTTCCTGGGTGTATACGTGTATGTATATGTATAAAAAAACTATATTATTTTATTTTATATATGTTATAAATGACCCTATTGGCCTATTCTAATATAAATTGAATCACCTGTTATGTTCTATGTGTGTTGAAGGGACTGCAAACTTTCATTCCATTGTACAACCTTGTGTTGTATAGTAATTTAATGCAACATGAGAGATATTTAAACCTGTAATAACTGATTCTTTTGAACACAACACTGACATATCATGTTTTACCATTATCACTCATTTAGAGTTATGTTTCTGTCCACATGGCGTATGTAAGTCCAATATTCACCCTCTTTTAGGTCTGTATTTGGCCTCTACCAACCAAATATGTGGCTCTTTCGATGCAAAATCCTCCACTACATTCTCTAACTGTGTCTGTCTGCTCTTTGGTGCTGGCAGCTAGTGTACAGTTGGTTTTTAGTGTTTTTTCAATCAAAACAGCTGTCGACTATGCTGTGATGCTATGAGAGCAGTGAGAGTGAAATAAAGCGAAAATGGGAACTAGAAATAAAACTATAAAGCTCTGTAAAGCCGAGGGGCACATTATCATTTGATACATTTTTATTAGAAAAATATCAATTATATCCATTTTAGGCAAACAAATATCTTTGGTATCTTTTGTGTCCTTCCTTGCTCTCTTGCTTGCATTTGCGAGTGGTTGATTGTAGAAGCATGCATCTCCAGTCTGACTTAAATTTTGTTTTGTGTGTGAATGAGTACTGTGGTATGGTATAAAATAATGATAATCACAACAGAACAAAAGCAAAAAATAAAGTTGTAGTGCAAGGGGAAAAGCCAGCAACTTGTGCGAGGGAGGGGCTGGCCAGGTGCATCAAGCTGAAAGCCAGAGGGCCAGTGCTCGTGTTTTAAGACCTGACTGAATCCAAAAGGACCTGAGATTAGCTAAAAGCTATGTATTTTTTGTATAGTTTCACTCAGTGTTAACTTTGGAAATAGGCCTAAAAGGGCCAACACTGCAGCTACTTTAAGTCATGCACAGAAGCTCATTAAACAATTGACAGCCAGCTAATGAATTTGACCAACTGTACAAAAAGGGCTTTGATTGCAAAATATAG
This sequence comes from Morone saxatilis, assembly GCF_004916995.1. Taxonomy (NCBI): domain Eukaryota; kingdom Metazoa; phylum Chordata; class Actinopteri; family Moronidae; genus Morone; species Morone saxatilis. The sequence continues at coordinate 4,263,293 of NW_023339707.1, read as the reverse complement.
ATAAATACATCAATATAGGGAGTGACTCATAGGCTGGCTCATACCAATAATGCTGTGAGGTCACTTAATGGGATATCATCACCGGCATGGGGGGAATGCCTGATTTCACGGCAGTTTTTCTAAAGAAAATGCAGTTTTTACGTATTTCTTTTTGAATTTAAATTACAGGCAAAAAATTGAGCATAGCGTTAGTTCAGGCAGGCCACGAAGTCAGGCTCAGCTCTCAATTCCAGCTATA
>NW_023339707.1:4232129-4262955 GCF_004916995.1 Morone saxatilis | reverse complement strand
GAGCCATACCGCCAAATGTAATATTCGGCTTTGGAATAAAAGTTATTTTGACAAAAGTGTTCCTGACTGAATTAAAATTACAATTGTTTTCGTTGACAATAAAATGGCATTGTTTAGTAAAGAGTATTCCAAGTATGTGGGACTTTCGTGTCACATGTCTGCATGATCTGCATCTTCATAACTAGAAACAAGGAAGTGAGTTTGGTGACATATGGCTCACCGCTGTGTGTGGGAAAAGTTGAGGTGACTGGACAAATTTCCAAGGTTGCACAGAAATACACTATATAATTACTGCTAATACTGTTCATACTGTACATATCTTAACTTATAACTATATAATTACACTTTTTCATACTATTGCAATTGCGACTGCTGCTGCTGCTGCTGCTGCACAAGCTGTATATATATCTTAGTGTATTTACTTCACTTCGTTCATTCTAATGCTGTTCATACTGTATATATCTTGCTAACATATTCATATGTATATATATATTTATATTGTATGTTTTATATCCCTGTACATATGTGTACATACTCTGCACTTTACTGCTTTTGCACTTCTGGTTAGATGCTAAACTACATTTTGTTTGTCCTAGTACTTGTACTTTTATTATAATCTAATCTAATCTAAAATTCATGGGGATTTGCGATAATTGTTGCGATTGTGACATGAAAACTTGATCCATCTCTGCGGCCAGAATACCGGTTACGTTCTTGAGCTTCTTATTAAAGGTCCCTGATAAGGTTTTGCAGCAGAAAAGCCACCAAAAGTATCTAGGAAACGAATCAGCGTAAGCAATTTCTGTTGACTTATGTTAGCTGTTTTCCCTGTCACAAATGATATTCCGAGTGCCGAGTGTCAACTGACTTCTTCACCACAAAAAATAATTGGGAAAGCATCATTTGTCAACCTACCAATATATTTGTCACAAAATGCCATGCTTGTCTTGTTTTTGTTGAAGGTTCCCTATTCTTCCCATGAACAGCAGGGCAAGTCTAAACCTCTTGGATGTATTTGTTTAATATGCTTATAACAATGATAAAAACATGATACAGACGGTCTCTCTGGTGCTCATATGATTTGAATATCAAAGTCTAACTTTGCACAGTCGGTTGTGCGCAGTCACTCAGCTCCATGTTTCCCAAGGCTGAAACTGTCGCCTGTAGATTTCTCTGACTTCAGAGTGAAATGAAGGCTTCTCTTACAAACAAGGCAGACGTTCATGGTGCAAAGAACAGCTTTCTGTCAAATGGCAAGATGGTCTTAGGCTCACAACATGCGAGCAGGGCTGCATCAGTACTAAGAAAGGCTTCAAAAGATGTTTCTTTTGCTCAGAAATACAAGACCGAAAGTCTGATCTTCTGCTTTTTTAAATTTATATTATAATCAAATATTTAATCAGTCAGTAGATCAATGGATCTGTTGTATTCGGGCAAATCTACCATGCTAGTTCCTAATACTTTATATTGTTAAAGCTTGTTGCTTTGATGGTTTGTTCATATTCTGACTTTGGAAAGAAGGTCGATTTAGAATAGACAAGCAGGCCAATTACTTTCAATAAAAATCACAATGTGAGGAAAAAAATAAAGAAAATTGAAGAATAAACCTTCACACAGGGACCTACCATTTAAAAAAAAGTCTAAATCTCATTTTACCCAAAGTTTTCTTAATGAGCAGGAGCTACAGCTGACCAGAGTGGAATTGTTTTGACACAAGTAGCCCTGTTTGACTAGACACCATTATTGCCTATATCCTCTTCTCTGACAGGGTCGGCCCAATTTGTCACATTACATAGCAAAACATTGTTAAGAGCGCTTTCTGAGCTGGATCGAATGAGAAGGAATATTGTAATGTACATAACCTGAGCGGGAACCTGTGGCACACACGCACACATGCGGCTACGCACACGTGGAAATGAAGAGCTGGAAAGGTCAATAAGATCCACCAATTACTGCCACTCATTACTCAGAGGAGAGAGGGAGCAGAGGATGAAACAGTGGGCTGAGAGAGGACAGCTGCTGGTGAAATGATAATAATAGTTGGATAAATAATCTGTCTCTCTCACCATCACTCAGTCCCCCCCTTGATCTATTTGGTTGAATCCTCGCAAGCCTTTCCCCTCTTTCTCCATCTTCCTCTTCTTCTCTTCCGTCTTTCTCCCTTTCCGACCAGAGGAGGAGCCAGGCGCCGGCATTGTCCCCACACCACCTTTTCTCCTCTCTCATTTATTTCAATTTGTCATGCTTTGCTCTCCTCCCTCGGTGCGGAGTGTGGGGTGGGGACGGAGCGTGCGTTGAAGAGGAGTGCGTCGGGAGAAGTGAGGAGAGATGGGCAAAGAAATTGGTATCTCCACTCTCGCCATAATGAAACATTTAGATGCGGGCGCAGCTATGCCTCCGCATTAATGGCTTGCGATGAAGGGGAGAGAGGGGCAGGGAGGAAGGCGAGGGGAGGGGGGGGGCCAGGCAGTCGGACCACTTCACCCTAATAACCCTCGAATCCAGGTCAGACAGGAATACCTCCAGATAATCAGTGCTGCCACCTTCCCTCAATGAGCCGCCATCATGGCTTTAAAAAGGTCTTAGTGTTGTGTGCAAAAAGATGTGGTCTTTGCATGTGTGTGCGCTGAATACGCTTGCGTTTCCAGTCCCTCATTCCTCTCCAGGAAATCTCAGGTGTCATATATTTCCTTGACAGGAATGAATATTGACATTTTTCATCTCGACCAAGATTTGACTGTTAGCAAACTTCCCTTTAAATTGTTCCTGAGTTTAAATCATAGCGGTTATCCTCCAGTGATAAAGCGGCTGAGATATTACCTGGAAATGATGATTGACTGGCTGAGATCGCTATACGCCTTCATGTAGGAGAGAAAGAGAAAAATGGAGACTTCCTCATTTGCTCAACAACACAGCCCTTGAGAATAAAAGAGCCAAAAAACCTTGATTCCACAGCATGTCGCTCAGTATTTGTTTGTCATTTTTTAACTCCAAAGTGGAGGGTTTCAAAGCTGCCCGTCTAGAATGTTGGCTCGGGTCTGAAGCCGTCCCACAGCCGTATGGGGCTCTGAACTGAGACTGCGGGACTTTTTTTTCACAGCTCAGATGTTGTAACTTTTAAAAGAGGGCATTAATGAAATATTGGCATTAATATCAGAACAAAATCAAAGCCAACCGGGAGCTTTTGTTCTCTTTTGAGATGTCTTCTGCTAACTCTCGAGTCTGTTAGTGAATCTCCAACAAGCCCGCTGAGTGTCACACGATTGTGTTTGCGATGAATCTGCCCTCAACACTTGTCACTTCAGATCTATCGGTTAATGTGCGCCGGTGCTGCTTCGAGGCTTTGTGCTATTATTTATAACTGGCCAGTAACTGAGTATGACACACAGAGATAAAGGCACACCCATATGCAGGCTGCAGACACACACAGCAGGCTAGGACACACAAATGTTCACACTTTAGATACACATGGAAGATTTAAAATGCCTAAATAAAAACAAATCAAGGGAACAAAGTAAAATACTATACAGACTGTTACATGTTTTTACTTTTTATACACAAAAGTAACTATGACGAAGGTCCAGTGAGTAACATTTAGGAGGAAATTGAATGCAATATTCACAGCTGTGTTTCCGTAAGAATTGTTGTGTTTTTGTTAACTACAGAAGGGGTAGGCCCTCTTCTACAGAGGCCGCCATGTTTTCCATGTCACATGAAAACCAAATCACAACATTTTGAAATAAAAAGTTGCATTATGAACGAGAAAACGAAGTCAAGACGTGTGCTCCAGCAGAGGGTAGCATAGACTGTTCATGAAGAGGTGCAGGGGTGCATTTTCTTTTTAAGACGGAGACACGTCATCAGTGCCAAAATGAAAACCAAGGATTTTTTTGCATGATAGAGCACATAGCATCAGCCAAAATATCCCAGATATGGCAGCTGAATCATGACATTAAACCCCCTTTTTATAGAATGGAATAACTAAATAAAACCAAGAAAGAATCAGAAAAATTAACCCTTTAACATACATCAACACTATAAGAATTACCTAACATGTACCTAACACTTTTTGACGTGTACGTTGATTTTTTTAGTTTGGCTCATGTCCCGTCAGCTAAAATGTAGACAACCGTCAGCTAAAATGTAGACAACAAGCTTTATTACCTTTCCTTTACAGCCACCAGAGGGCGATCGGGATGTTTTGGCTTCATGTGTGGAGCTGTCATGTCGTCCATTTTTATATATGTTGACATAGCTACCATTGACTGTCTATGGTAGCTACAGGAACTGTCATTATCAGTCACTGTCAACTGTCATTAGTCACCTGTCAATCATTCATAACCAGACATGTATAAAGTGTGGGTGTAATTTTGGGCCCTAACTGTCAGTAAGGATGTTCAGCATAAGAACATGAGATCTGATGGCTAATGTACATTTGCACAGAGAGAGAGAGAGAGAGAGAGAGAGAGAGAGAGAGCCAGAGGACACAGGAAACCAAGTTACTTGATCAGTAAAACTATGCATTAGCGACAGATGCAAACATTATCCCTCATCAGGAGCTTGCAAGATAACTGTGGGTAGATAACATTTAAATCCCCCATTGTTTAGTTTTGTTGGGAAAACTTAACTAATCTTTTGTTTGTGCTTACCGACCAAGTTGAAATTGAAGTTTAACTGAGTTGAAGCAACCTAGCTAAAGTTGTGGTAACGGTGTACAGGTCGTACAGGTCATGGAAACATGGCTTTCCCAGGATGGCAAAGGCATGACCATAAAATGGCCATCTCGGTGATGATGATGACATCTAGGGATGCTCGATGCCGATACCAGTAACGAGACCACACCCAATACCATTTTATGGTAGCATGACGTTATCTAAGCTCTTGTTACTTGAGCAGGTAGGTGAAGGAGAAGCAATGTCAGCAGTTTAGAGATATTTTAAGCAGCTTTTACAACATTCAGACATTCAGTCAGAAAGTAAGAAACATCTGATGAGAAAAAGTACTATGTTTGTGTGAAGGTGTGTGTGTGTGTGTGTGTGTGCTTCTGTAGATATTGGTACTCTGTATTGGCGAGTACACAATTGTAAGTACTTGTTCTTGTATTTGGTCTGAAAGTGGTGTTGGTGCGTCCCTAATGACATCACATTCCTATTCTCTATAACAGCTTTGGGGATGGGACCATGGGTGGAGCTTCTTTGTGCAGACAGGAGTTCAAACAAGTTCAAAAAGTTTGCTGTGGGCTAGCCAGCCACAGGGGCACTTCTACTGGCTGTGCATTTAGTTACATTTTTGAAACTTTAGACTACAGTTTTAAGGGATGAATTGTCCTGCAGTAGGCTGTACAAACAGAAACACATTGCCAAATCTCAGGAAATGACTGTCAGAAGAGAAATACTGTGAGTTTCCTTTTGTACCTGTAAGTTGTTTTTTTTCACTGACAAAAGGTTCACCTCCAGTAGAAGTAACATTATGCACTGCAGAATTCATTCCTCCTGTAGTTTCAGCCCTTGAGGGCATTCTTGCTGTTTACCTTGCAGACATCTATTAGCATCCTCCTCCAATAAACCAGTTGGTGAAAACTGTAAGCTACTGTGAGCTCGCCAGCACTAAACAGTTTAGCTTTCAACACTTACCAAAATTTTTGCCAAGTGTGTGTTTGTACAGCTTCCTGCAGCACAGTCCATCGTTTAAAACTGCAATCACAAACATAACTGAATGTACAGACAATATTATTGTCCCTGCAGCCGGCTGGCCTGCAGGGAACTGTGTTAATAATACATCTGTTAATTTTGTTTTCTGTGATGTGATTTGATTTTAATGTGGCTAATAATTATCATTAAACATATGTTTTTTATTTAATTATAACAGTAAATGCACTCATAAAAATGAAATGCCTATAACAATGTGTATTGTATTTCACTTTATTTTATGTTTGATTTGTTTTTATTGCAGTGACATTTTAAATCTTCCATACAGTCCACACACAAATGCACATATTTAACTGGATGCATATACAGTAAGTCAAATTATATTGGTACAGCAATAATGGTAACATTTAATATCTTTTTAATCATCAAGATAAAAGAACATTTGAAATAGCCTGAAACACACACTCTTATCTGGAAAAATCAAGCACATTACACTTGATTTATTACAATCATGACTCATCAGAAATGAAACGACACCACAGTACATTTGTTTGAGATAAGAGCAGACTCTGAACGGCTTTGAGTGAGAACTGCCATTAAGAGCGACAGCTATGGCTAAAGATGCGCCTACATCGCACTGGAGAATTGACTTTTTTTTTTTATGAATGCCTTTTTAACTTGTTCTGCTTCTTCTTTTGTCATCCTCACTCACACACACACTATCTGTAAGCTAATGGCTGCCAGAGCCCAACGGCCTGCATAACTCTTCACCGTCTGACACTGTACTGTCATATCCGGCCGAGGCTTCATTAATTTCCCATCCCAGAATCAATGACTTGCCTTTGTAACGGATTTGCAGTCTTAGGCACTTTCTTTTTCTCCTCTCATGCTCTCTCTCTCTCTCTTCCTCTCTCTTCTTCTCTCCAGTCCAACCTCAAGGGAAGAGATGTAAAGATGAATGACAACAGGGTCATTTTACCACAAGCAAAAATGTCCTACAGATAATAGAAAGTGTGTGTTTGTGTGTTGGCCTTGTGTGTGCTTCTGCAGAAATATTTGTTTATGCAGCCATTTACATACATACAAAATAATATATACAAAATATAAGTACATGTGTAAATCTGAGTGCATGCATTTGTGTCTCAAATTCATTAAGTCTGTAGGTACTATGGGCATAAATGCTTGTGTGTTGACGTGTGTGTGAGCGCCTGCGTGAATCAAGGGTGACATCTCTGCAAACAGTGTCGTGGCTTTCAACCCCGCACCGACACTTTGCATTATAGTCACTGGTTGGAGATCAGATAAGGACGGCGCTTTGCGGAAATTTTCCATGACCTTTGGACCAAAATGTCATTTAGTTTTGGGTCAGATGATACTGGTTTGTGGACTCTATGGACTGGATTTCTTGCCTCAGAACACTAATTTAGAGGGTTTGCATAGCTGTAGAATAAATGTTTACAGTTTTGTTTATTTATCCTTAATATAATACCCGAATATTGAGGCAATTTTTCAATTAAATCTAGACAACAAAAGCTCTTCATCTGATGTTGGTTCAGGGGTCATTAAAAGTCCATTTGGTAAACCCTTTTATTAAAACTCCTGTGTTGAGCTAAAAGCTATATTGATCCTTCACCAAGTGGCTGAAAGCAATAGAGCAAAGGCACTTTAGGGTTAGCAATAATACCAACAATAGCCAATGCATTTGTATCCTTGTACAGCTATAAATTATGAGCAGTGCATGCAGAGCACAGGCTCAATAATATTAAATTTACCAGTAGTAATAAACCTTATTTATAAAGCAAGTGTCATCACTGATTTTAAATAGGTCTTCCATAAAATATAGAGAAATAGGATGTATAAAAAGATGAATAATTACTTTCAAGTGTTTGTGTCTTTGTAAGAAGTATCTTGTAATTCCATTTAAATGACAAGAAGGTAATTGCTTTAAAGCTATTTATTATGATGTAATTGTATCACAATGTTATTACAAATTACACGACTTAATCAGAGAATCTTTACAAAGGAGAATTGGTTCTCAGCGTCTTCCCTGCATCAGATCTCTTCCTCGACTTTTAATTTTTTACTCAAGTTTATGAACTGAGGATGAGAGCAGGCGGGTCGTTATCTCAGAGTTTAATAAATCCAGGCTGTTAGTTAACCATCAAACCCCTATTAGCTCCTGTCCTCACCTCGGTATCTGATTTATCTGCTACCACTTTCTTGTCACAGTGTGTCTGTAACTAACGATGTGAAGTGATAATGAAATGCAGCATCTTTTTTTGTCCCGCTATAACCCCCTTTACAACTCCTCCTTCTTCCTCTCTTACTTTGCTGGGGTCATGGGAGATCAGAACGCAGCAGCAGGACCTTACACCTATCACTCATAATGGGGGGGAGAGACATAGAGATAGGCCCCTGTCTCTCTTTTGACCCTTCTATTTGTCAAGAGGCTCAATCAATGTGTAATTACCGTGGATGGCTATCATAAAAAACAATGCCAAGAGCCCTCTCAAGGTTATCCTCCTAATTGTGTTATTTATAAATATAAAATGGCTGTAAAAGCGGCTGCCACAATGGATGGGGCTAACGGCTGATGAACATGATATATTTCCAATTTGCAATGTGAGATCCACGTGGACAGGTCGATGCGGCTAAGAGCTTTTCTGACTGTAGTTAATAACACTGATGATAAAGGTTCATGCTTGAATCTGACTCTCAGGTAAAACAGTAGAACCTTGAATTTATTCCACCAGTTTGCCACCTCAGTGGTAATTTTATCTAAACCTCACAAGTGGAGGTTTTTTTAATTTAAAAAAAAAATAAAAATAAGTGAAGTCAATAACAAAAATAATTATTTAAATTCTAAAATTGTGGCTTTTATTTAGATAAACTGCAGTGAGACAGGCCTTTATCTCTAATTTGAGTTTGAATGTGTAGCGACACTGGAATAAATGCACAAAAATATGCCAGTATCCAATGCATCCGATACATTTGGTTATGGACAGATACTGTCCGTATCCAGAAGATTGCAGACTAATATGATATGATATGATATATAGATCTGGATACATTTTCGTAAAAATCTTTCCGGTATGCAGATATTTTCCAGATACATGTCCTTTTTGTCCAGTGTGATGTGATTTCATTAGTACAACAAGACCAAGAGTCTAAATGCTAACTTCAGTGTATTCATAATGACACAGCTCACAATGACAATGATATCATGCTAATTAGCAGTACACAAGTATCATATATCATGAGGAGGAGGGTGTCTGTGAATAAGTGCACTAAATTTCACGGCAATTTAAAATTTTAAGCTCATGTCTTGGGAGGCCCCTGCTAGGCTGGATACCCAGAGGATTAAGGCACCATTGCGAGTGAGTACGAAGATACAAATTTGCCCTAGGTGGTGCAAAATGAGGCGAAGACACAAATTTAAAATGTTTCAGCTGTATGCAGCTTATCTCAGGCATTTATGAATCTAGCGTTAGTTGCTGAGCTCTGAGATCAGAGGCTAACATACCACACAGACACATGGGTGTAAGTTGCTAGCTAGCATGTGGCTAAGGTCTGTACAAACAGGTGAACAAATACAAATACAGCAGAGTAATTTGTAAGAAAATGTTTCTTTTACTGGTGTTTATTATTGTTTCTGCTGGCCACACCAACTCAGAGAATATTTTAGAATTCATGGGATATAAATAATAACTGGTGCTTGTATGAACCTGAAAAACTTAAATTTAGATTTTTCTAACGTAAAACAATTTTCATGTTTTTAGAGTGTGCTGCTCGTATCCTCCTTCGTTAACCCATAGTGCTGATAGAGAAGCAGCTGACTGACAACTCCAGTCAGAGGAGGGAAAAAAAAATAGTCCCCTGTATCCATCATCCCCTTTTCTCCAAGCTGTTTTCTTCTCCTGACTACCAACCTCCTCATCCTCTGAAACAGACTCTTATTCTCAGGAATCTATCAGCTCTGTCAGTCTCAGTGAGTCAGCCTCTCTCATCAACCTCCACGTGTTATCATGCTCCTCTGCTCCTCCTCATTGCTCCCAGCTCACCACGTTCCTTCACCACCTCCACCCCCTGCCAGCACCCAACGCCCCCTCAGGGAACCATGTCAATCCCAAGCCTATAAGAGGGGGCTTGACGTGGGCCTCGGAGGACAGCCAGCTCCCCTTTGCTCCCCTGCTCAGTGGAGGATGAAATTAGCCTCCGGTGGACCGTCCATGGCGGTGGGTCACTCCAGACAACCAGGCAGCGGTGCTTGGCCAGAGCGCCAGCCTTCGCACTGCCACCAAGCACCAACAAACTGCCCCCACCCTCCCACATCCCTGGGCTCCTTGCCAATAATCCCTTGCACCGTCCGACTCACCTCACGTCCATCCTGCCTTTTTGCCCCTCAAGTTAAAGCCATTTAACCCCCAGCATGGGGCAGAAAAGCAGGGGCGCAGGGGTCGGAGATTGGCCGTTTCACGTTGAGTTAGAGAAACTTGCTGTTTAAATCAAAGCCTGTTTGGTATTCCAGGGCGCCTGCTACTGTCACGTAGCAGGAATGGGACCGCTGTATATGAGCTCTGAACACTCTGGATGCCAGAGGATACTACTTTCATTGCTTTTCTGGAATGTTGGCATCCTTATATTTCCTTACAGATTCATATCATTTCAGCCCATGATAAAGCTACTGTCTAGCTCCCGCATTTGATTTCCCACAGAAACCTCTGAAGTCTGTATCTATTTCTTAGAGAATGCAGTTACGTGACAGCCCTTGAATAAAACTAGAAAGTGTAGTGCAATATATGCAACAGCAAGCTCCCCTCCTCTGCATATCATTATTACAGCAATTGAAGCCCAAAATAGCTGCACCACCCAATCCAATCCAATCCCCAAAACATAGGCCTGGTCTTTCACGAGCATCCGTGCCAGAAGTCCCCAAAGTTAACGGCGCAATTACCGTGAGTGTCTATTAAAGGGGGCATAAAAGATGGCTGAGTGTGATTCACCACTACATCAGACACATAAAAGGACCAAGATGTGGAGGAAGAGGTGTGAAATCCCATCTTAGAGCAAAGGAGGACAATTACACCGAGGTTTTAAAGGATGAGATAAGAGCTTGTCTTTAGAGTCTATTTGCTCCAGAATGAGCTAAGGAGTAGTGAGAAGAGCGGGGAGTTTGTTGTATCATAGGAAGGTGGAGAGTAAATTACTGTCATTTGCTCTTCCTTGGAGTATTAGCTCCCCTGTGCGGCTAATTTCTCGCTGACATTTTTGATCGTCTCAAGTCAGGATCCTCTGTAATTGATTTAGGGATGCCAAATGGCACGTGTGGGGGGGGGGGGTTTAATTTTTTCTTTCTACTATACTCGGATTTTCACAGATTATGGACGTAATCGTTTGTAATAAAGGGAAGTTCTCATAAAAACTTGCTTATTTTGCTGTTTGGTCAGCATTTTCTGTTTGTCATAAAAGCTCAAACCAAATTCTTTCCCTCTTCCCCGAGTTATTTCCCCCAGATTTTTGCTCTCCCCAGGCGAGGCAATGTTCATAAATGGCTTAAGATCTGGGGTGTAAAGTAAAATATGCCAGGTCAAACACAAACACTTCCATCTGCACCAAAGTCAGATAGTGAGGGGGAGGCCGGTAAATGTGAGCTGTTGTCACTTTCAATAGACCTCACAATAAAGACACCACCTTTCAGAGAATGTTCCCTTGAAATGTCAGGGCCATCCTCAGGAGCCTTGAAGGACGGCATCTCTTTAAAAGCAATATTGGCAGTAAACATACAAGGCAGAGGCTGTCTATCTGCTTCATCAGAGCATGGTGGAGGATGATAATCGTTGTAGAGGAGCGGCACCTGCAGGAGTTGAACTTTACCTTTTTCACATTTATTGGATCTTCAGCTGCTGGGAAGCTGCATGGCTGTGCCGTGGTCCAAAGCAGCTTTTCTTTTTTTACCTGCGGAAAATCCTTACATTTCCCCCTCATCTTACATGAACACACATTTGCATAAATATGCATTGCTCAAAATCTCTCCAGTTTCCTCTGAATGTCAGGAAATTGAAGCCGCCGTGTCTCATCAAAGAGATCTCACTTATCTTCTTTACAAACCTTCATGAGGCATCTTGAGTCTTGTGCATTGGAGGGCATATTAGCTTGTTTTTTGAGGACTTTCAGTGTCATCGACCACAAAATATTCATCCAATTTATTACTGGGAACTGTACTGCTGCAGAGTTGTTAAATAGATGTGACATCACAGGCTAGCACCAGTCTCAGAGTACTTCTCTGGCGCCTGACATTCATCCTGAATTTAATTTGGCTGCTGTATTGTTTCTGTAAAAAAAAAAAAAAAGGAAAACAGCATTTCAAGTGCACATACAGGCAGGACAGGATAATTGTTTATGACAAATTCTCCTACTACAAAAAAAATAAAAATCCACCTGGAGGTGCTGAATAGCAGCTAGGTGTGCTGTCATAGCATGTTTGTGCATTGAAGAGCCACTGATGCTAGTGCATTGCCATAGATACAATAGAACACACGATTTCTTTGCTTTATGTGGTTAACATTTGTTAGTTTTAAATAATTAGTTCCTATATTGAGATCATACTACAATTCGCAACCCAGCAGACAGGCTTCTTCAATTACTCTACAAAGCATCGTCACTGTCATTATGTTTTATTTTAAGTATTTGTTCTCTACATAGCACCTACAAATTACAATATATTCACAAGAAAGTAAGGTATATTCCACACCTTACTCAAGCAGGCAAAAATAGATAAGATGTGTAAAGACAACTGAGAGGGAAAAAACGGACTTGTCAGGAGTGGCTCACATGGCCGATGGATATATAAACTCTCTGGTTCTGACACACTGATGTCTCACTGATCATATGGTAAGCTGTGATTTGACAGGAGGGTAATTTGAAGGGGAATGTGTTTGCACTCACACATATTTGTCTGTTCGCAAAAATAAGAAGGACAAAAAAGGAAAAGAGTGAAACCTTGAAACAAGTACCTTAATTGTTTAAGCTTTATCAAGCTACTTTGTATGCTGTCATCTTAATAATCAGTTAATCAGACATGTTCAATATTTTTTATCTTGGTCTCCAGTAATTGTCCAAACACCTAAAAGGTGCTCTAATCAATATATGAACCAATGATCAAATTAATATGTGTAATTTTAAACTTTTGGCCTGTAGTGTTGACACTACAGAAAATTTGCGCCCGCCCAACTATGCAAAGTTAGCAACTTGCTGGTTAACATAACAGCATAGCATAGCATTTAGCTACTCAAGAGCCAGATTTAGGAGCTGGTGGAGAACAAACAGTAATCTCCATGGCTGAAAAATTAAGCATGGAAGTGCTAAAGACTGCAGTTAATCCAATGGCCACTTGAGGCTGGCTCTTAAAGTGAGTCAATCTCCATAATGTTGCAGTAATCACTATATTATTATTTACAGCCTGATACAAAAACAGTTTTGTCCTCTATAGCTAATTTCCCTGTTAATGACAACTGTACAGAGGGTACATTTTTATATAACTCACCTGGTTAAAATGTATTTTCACAAGTCTTAAAAGACAGCCAGACAGATGACTTTCTCCTGGCTTTTGTTGCTGAAAGAGAAGAATTTTGGTAGGATTGTTAAGCCCCCTCTGATCATCTGGTATCACAAGGCTAGCTCTGAGTGACAGGTTAGTGCGGTCAACGGTGGCTGGTTTCACCAGGCTTTTATTCAGCTCAGCCTTAGCTCCACCCACGCTCCACAACTTTGTCTTGGATTAGCTGGGAGCTAGTGCAGTCAGAACTGCAAAGATGGCAACTGCCAGAGCCTGAGCTTTACAGCGGGTCTTCAGAAACCTATGGGTGACATAAGGGAGACCATGTAACAAAAATGTGTAAATAACACTATGGAGACCATGGTGTTATTTTATACAATCATCATATTGTCCTTTGAATGAAGGCAGTCATGATCATCGTGTGTTTATCAAGCATTTTTTTTACTTTTACTGTAAACTATTGTGAAGTCAGCCTACACCTGCTGAAACTGTATTTTCAGTATTATAGAATGGAAATAGTGCATACATAACTGTCTTAAAGGAGCACCTCACCAATTTTACACATAAAAAAACGGTCTTCTGTGGCTCTGGAGAAGCTTTTGAAAGTGAACCTGATGATGAATTAGTGTTATCTCGGTTTGGGCTTGAGGCCTAAACTTAACAGAAGGCCTGCATTACCCACTGGGACTGTGGAGTTTGAAAGAAGAATACAAGGCAGTGAGGGTCTAATGAAAAACTGCTGTTGAGTTTCATCCAGTGTTTTTGAAGACTGGAAGTCATATCTTGGCCTCTGCTGCAAGATAATCCGAGTCACCACTTTCTTTTTTACGTTTTTTTCATGTTTTACAAATCCCCCATCACACCATCTTTTGCCAGTCCGCCTGCAAATCTATTATCCTCTGAAGCTTTGTCGTAAATTGAATAAGATAATCTTAATCTTAATTCTGCAGTATTTTACAGTACATACAGACCCGTTGTTCAATTGTTCTCTTGTGATTTTATCTTGCAGGATACATCCCTGCTTCCATTGGCGAGGAGCACAGAAACACCTGGCCCATGTGGTAGAGAAGCAGCAGCTTAAGGGATCCTGAAGTAAGTAGATGGATCCGATCAAAGATGTGATAGAAATGGAAATTAAGACCAAGAGAGTTGAGCCCTTGTTTTAATTTAATAACTGACAAGTATAGAAAGATAGAGACGAAGCTTTGAAATAGCATCCCACACTGCTTCTGGGAGTTGATTTCCCATTCTGCCGTCCCTGTTTATCATCTTAAACCTACAAGCTGAGGAGTTGTATTATAATCCAACTAAGATTTCTAATCATTTACATCCTACTACTAATTACAGCTATAATTACCTGGCAAATGAACATCCTGCTATCTGCAATTTATTATTCTCATCTTCCATTTAACTGATATAGCAATGCAGCGATTGGCATTTAGATGACACACGCTAAGGGTAATGACACCTTTCAGGAGTAAAAGCCCCTTTAAGGAAACCAGCAACGGACTAACATTAAATGCCAAAGATAAATGTAATTTCACTCGAGATCTATTTATTCCAATTAGCTCAAATGGCAGTGTTTGTGAGTGGGAAGCCAGTGAGGGATCATGCTCTTGTCACCAGAGTAGTGGCACGTATTGTCAGAAGTGGCTGATAACTGCTACTGTTAGCGTGATGAGGCCAATGGGAGGATGACCAAATGTGTGACCAAAAGTGGGGAAAGAAGGTGTGGCAAAATCAAAAAAAAATAAATAAGAAGAGGGAGAAAATCAAAAAGAAGAAAAGGAAGGAGGAAAATTTCTCACTATTATGTATTTCACGCTAGAGTGAGCATTTGACACATCCAATTTCTAACCTGAGACACTTACTGTGTCTTTGTGCAGCTGGGAGGGGCTAGAGGGGAGGTTATGGCATAACAGATCAGTGTGTGTGTGTGTGGTTGTCTGCGCTCAAAGCGGTGGAGCTGGAGCCAGATAATAAAACATTTTTTTTGTATTGAATATGTTGTTTAAATAAGCTTTCGCTGTTTGAATGTGACCATCTCACAGGACGGTTGTTTATTTTCTGTTGGAGCTCTTTATATGGTTGTGTGTGTGCAGGAAAGAAATGATCATTTCACATTTGTTACCCTCTGGGGAGAACACATTCAATGCCCTCAGGCACACACACACACACACACACACACACACTCCCCTCCTAGCCTCTCCTGAGGCGCTTTAGCACCTCCATTACCATTACAAGCTCTTAAAACCAGACTAATACATGTACCACTGCTGTCAGTCACAGCAAAGTGAGGACTTTGAACGACCAACTCCTTTCTTCCGTAGACTTGAATTGACAAATTATCATGTGCCTGATTAGTTTTAGGCAATTTTGTTTGCACACACATTTTCTGGCTAATTGCTCAGCTTTGTTTTCTGCAGCCTGAAATCTGTCACCACGTGTGAGATGCATGCAGCTCTGTCTCATCAAAGTAGATGTGTTAGTTAACGCGAACAGCATAAGCTCTTCAAACACTAAAAAGATGTTTGGCGTCTCTTCCTAATTGCATGCCACTGCAATTATACAAGTTATTTCTAAAGGAGGAGGTGGTGTTTTTTTTTGTTTTTTTTGTTTCCTGCCGCTCATCCATGCCTACTTTGCGTCTCCCTGAAGCTGACCTGGTGGCTCACCAATCTCATTGTCATAATTACCATCATCACAATCACTATTATCTTAATTGGCCTTATCTCCTCGTTAGCTGCTCGTTAGCTAATTGACTCGGAAAATATCCCGCCAAACGCTTTTGCGCAGCGAGACAAAAGGCAACAGACGGAGATCAAGAGGAGACATCTGCCTGTTGAGAGAAAAGAAAAACTACGACAAGCTCCGGCTCATCTGTCACAGTAATGACTGTCTCAACAACTGTACACAATTATGTGGAGGAAAAACTACTGCTGCAGCCACCACCGCCACACTAGTTATGCAGCAGAACACACACACAGACACTTTCCTACAAGCGCTCGCATAAAATATACAGTCAGACCTATAACAGATGCTTAATGACATGTTCAGACAGACCTAAGGACACACGCAGCTACAGAAGTGAAAGAGAACGCAATTATACACACACATATGCCCCCATACACGCGCTGTAGAGCTTCTGTGTGTCAAAAAGCCAATTATAGGACATTGAAAGAAATGGGAAGAAATGCTGTAATTACAGCGCGCTGATCTGTGTGGAAATTAGGACGAATAGCAGAAAATATCAGAATTATCATCAATTAAAGCGTGTGCGGGGTCTCAGCTATCCATTCAATGACACGGAGATGGCTGTAAAAAAACTGAGAAAAAGCAGCAGAAACTCCTTCTGTTCTGCAATTTGCTCCACGCAAGAAGGAATACGCTGACATTTCAGAAGGATTAAAGGAGAATTCGAGTCATTTCCAAAAACAGTAACCTGAAATCATTCCTAACCAGAAGGAAGTGTTTTTCCAGAACCATTTCATCTTGGATAATCTGTGTACTGTTTTTCTTTTACTCTCACTGTGTCTCTACTCTATCTCTGTTGTTTCTCTTTTTGTCACTTCATGAGTCCCCCACCAGCTTCTTTTCTTCATTTCCCTCCCTATTTGTCATACTGGCCCACCCTCTTTTTCCACCCCACGGCCACTTTTCTGCCCATTTAGCTTGCTTCCTCTTTCTTTTTACTTTTCGTTTTGTCTCTGTTTTGTCTTCTTCTGTAATGCTCTCTCTCTCTCTCTCTCTCTCTCTCTCTCTCTTTCTGTCACTATGTGTTGCTGTAGGGTTGCAGAGTCTGGTGGTGTCAGTGGTAATAGGGTCCCATGGGTGCTCTGTACACAATTGCTGGGGTCTGGGAACTGCCTGCATAATATGAAATGGGGGGCCTCGTGCGCTCCTGTCCTAATTTAAAAAGGGTCCAGGGCTGGATGCTTGTGTGTCTGCGCGTGCATCATGCATTAAACTTTGAAGTGACATGTAGCCACAGAGAGAAGATGACCAAAGTAGAGGAGTTTAGATATTCACAAGAAAAGGTATGATGGATTTTGAGATCAACTGTGTATAGGTGCATCAGCTACAGTAATGCAGGTGTGTTGAACCATATTAATGAACAGAGCTGAGCTACAAAGCAAAGCTCTTGGTCCATCTCTATCCCAGTCCTCACCAATGGTCACATGCTGGTAGTGATTGAAAAGATGACATAAGCATCTGTGACAAATTTCTCAGCAGTGTGGCTGGCCTTACACAGCCTAGTGTGTGTGTGTGTGTGTGTGTGTGTGCGTGTGTAGTAATACAAAGGTGAAAGAAACTTTGCAAATGTTGAAAATAAGAGGGTCTATTTGTGTTGGATCGACCCTTAAGTCACCTTTTGTAGAGCTTTTCAGTATGTGACGGTGCCGGTGGATTGCAGGCTGGCAGGTGCACAGTACAATGGAGGGTGGCAGCAGGGGGTGCAGAAGGGAGTCCTGCAGGTGCATGCTCAATTATGTTTACATCCAGTGTTTCTCTATAAAACGCATTGTGTGAATCCCTGAGGAGAACACACGTGTTGAATCGATTTCCTTCATCATAACAACATTTGCAAAGTCAATTAATTTTAAAGTCAATTCCAATTTTTGGAAGATTTTGAAACCTGCATTGTTTGTATCCTTGTTTGCCAGACAGCAGTTCTTCTCTGATTTTGCTGTCACATCACCATGTTTCTTGCCGCATTAAGACCATCAACTGTCGCACAGTGGAATACCTTGCAGGAATGTGTACGCCGTCGTCCACTGGCAATACAAACAAAACTTGCACCAACTACGGAAGCAAAGAAAGGCCATAATATTTCCATTTTATAATTTTATAATCCAATGGAAAGCTGCCGCTTTCTAGAATAGAAATATTTAAATTACAGTCTGTATGAATTCATGGGGTATGGAATTAATAATTTCTGTCTCACCATGTTTATAAATTCAGATAGAAAGGTGTCTGGGGTTTCCAGTCATGTATCTGAACTTTCTTGATTCATATGCCTAATTAAATGTAACCTGATAGGACACAGGTCAGATTAATCCTTTTTTTGTGTGGACTGGTAGCTGGAGAGGTGCCTGTTCCACCTCCTGTGCGCTGCAGAGGTGCCCTTGAGCAAGCACCCAACCCCTAACTGCTCCCGGCGCTCTATCATCTCTATACATTTGCATGTCTATAAGCCCTGTGTCTAATTCAACTTATTAGCCTTTTTGTGCTGCCTGTTCATGAAAACATGGCTCCACAGCAATATCAGGGCCAACATGTATCCAGGGGTACCTTAAAATAGCCTCCTTAAAGGTCCTTCTTTCCAAGAGCAAAGGAGAAACTATGGTAGCTCTGAAACATAAAAAAGAAACGCAAACACCCCTATCTAGAGCTAGTGTTTGGTTTGTCACTTCTGGACTACTATAGAAACATGGCTGACTCCATGGCAACTTGCGGAGACTGTATATATAAACGGATCATTCTAAGGTATCAAAAACAGAACAATACCTATATTCAGGTCATTATACACTAATGAAAACATATCTATAAATAATACATTTCTGCCAATAGATCCTCTTAAATGTTACACACTGGACCTTTCAGGAGAAACAGGGAATGTATCTAATCACTTTGAGACACTGTGCATATTAATATTTTTATATATACATCTATAACAGACCATAAACCCTGTGTTTTATGTTTATTTCTAAAAAACATTAAATCCCATCACCCAGTCTGTGACTCCCACTGTTCATCTCAGTGGTAATATAGCATACTGTATATATATATCAGCATTTCTGAGGCAGTGCATGAGTAACTCACTGTGTTTGCACAGTGCAGTTTCACTTGTACTTGGCTGTCGACTCTGGCGGGTTCTTTTCCAATAACAAAGACAAAGATAGAGGAGTCACACAAAGAGAGAACGACAGGGAAAGAAACAAGAAGGGACAAGTAGGTGGAAACATCATCACTGCAGTATGTGCTGCCAACCAGCAAGAGTAACTCTCCCAGAAATGGGCGACTCTCATCCCTGAAGCCAAACCAGAAACTCAGTTAAACCCAGTGAAACTCATTCTCAAGATGGATCAACAGAAGTCATTCAGACAGTGAAACAGCTTGATGACAGGTTTAAATGCTGTTTTTAGACAAACATAAAGCACAGTTCAAGACAATATACCAACTTGGTAGTTGAATATGCGTCTGTGCAGGAGAGAGATCATTTGCTTAGAAACTATTGACTCACTGCAGTTGAGCCAGCTGTTATGGCAAAACCACAACAACTCCACATTCAGTTCTAAGCAATGCTCCACTAACACACCTCCCTAAACCAAAAGAGGCAGGGGAACCATCCAGCCACCCTACTGGACGTACACTATGGGGGGTCCAAACAGCCCAGAGACCTCCTGTCAATGTATCAGTTTGGAAGTGAAAAGATTTGGGGTATAAATGAGGAGTCTATGGTAGAGGCTCCCCACTGTAAGCCTTTCAAAAACTCCAGTTTCCTGTCAGCTATTCAAAGAGAAAATCTGTCTGGACAAACCCCTGCAATGCCAACAGTTATGCCATTTATCTCATTCATAACTGCCCTAACGCATGAACTTATCAATCGTGTTTTTACTGTTTCAATAAAACTCTGCATGAGACCATCCATCACTGGATGTTAAAAGCTAGCCTGGATTGACCATTTGGTCTGTCCAAATCTCTTTGTGAACTCTAGAAAAATACTCTAAGAAACTCTAAGTGCTGAACAATATTTGGTCTATTCAATCTTTGCTTTTGCAATGTTGGATCACTTTCTAATATAGTTACTGTCTTTTTATCTCTGTGTATCTATGCCTGCTGATTGCAAGCAGCTGATGCTTCTAAATGCTTCGCTCAATTGAAAAATGAGAACTTTCTCTTTGCTTTTCATTGATAAAACTGGGTGGAAACAGAGAGTTTAAACTCTGCATTACAGAACATATGTAAAGTCTTTAGGGCGGTGACATGCAGAAGTCGTGTGCTTGTAAACACTGTATATGACGATGTCTGGGACATCCATTTTCAATGTTTTCTCTTTCATTGTGAAAAACAAATGGGGGAGAGCATTGTTTCAGTTAAGGTGTGTCCTTGAACGAAGGGGTGTACATGTGTAAGTTACTACTGCATTTAGAAATCACCAAACCATTGGTTGGTGGGGAGGTCTCCATCCATCTGGTATCGGGAGACTACAGCCACACTAGAAACTCTGGCAGGCTTTTTGGTGCATTTGCTAACAGGAACCAGTTTAGCATGTCAGAATGGTAACATTTGCTAATGAGCACTAAATACACTACAGATGAGGCTGGTTGGAATGTCATTTTGTTTTGCAGATATTTGTGTTGGATAATTTGAGATATTTCACTAGGTGGCTGAACATTTTGACCTGCTGGTAGCAGTAGATGAAAACTCAATGTATCATCAAAGTCAAAGTCTGGTGTCCAGAAATGTTTGGCGATCATCTTCTCATAGTCTTTGCCGAAACAGGAAGCGCCGTCAGACTGACCACTAGAGGGTTAAAATGACTATATTTATAATCTTTTAGCTAGATTTATCACTAGGTCACAGTATTTTCCAAGTCACTGCAACTGAGCTTTACAAGGAAAGCCACCCACAAAGCATGTTTTTTAAATTTTACAGATGTATCAGTGATGGCTAATGCTTTGAGACTGCGTTTTAGTCACAGCGTGTAGGAAATACTCAATCTAACATCTTAGGACACTCAGTGTAACAATGCGCAGAAATACCTCATGAACATGAAATGGGTGGGCAGAACATCACTGCATTTCCTGTCTGGTAAATAAGAGACAAAGTGACCAGTAATACATGTTTCAAAATGAATATGAAGCCTAAATAAACCATCAGATCACAATGTAGCTGGATCCCTGTGGAATGAGTTGGCACCTTGTTGAATCCAAGCCTCTAAACCCAACTGTTCTGGAGCTGAAAGAGGAAGTACTGCTGCTTTACCTCATAAAACCACAGGATTGGAGCTTTTAGTGTTCCAGGACTAGGCTCCCTTATGTTTTTGGTTGCATTCTTCACCTAGAGACATGCGTGCTTACTGATCTGAGACAGCAGTTCACTACTTACCATGCACACCTTGCATGGCCCATCAATAAACTGCTCATGCACTATGGTGAATGCACCTTTTTTAATTAAAGATTTTAGAGAAATTTCATCCAGGTCACATTAGGCTGCAAGAAGGCCTAATTAAATTGGGATTTCATTAAGATATCAGATGGTCCTCTGCTTGGGTTTTATATGCAACCTTTCTCTCTTTATTTAATTCCACCGCTTTTTACTCCCCTCAAAAGTTTTATTTAGTGACTCATACTGCATTAATTATAAGTGTAGAATTGAAAGTTTTTTTTCCACAACTGAATCTCAATTTTGGCCTTAAAATCTAAAATATTTTGGCTTGTCTTTACTTATTTAATCCTTTTATTTTCAATCAATTTCTCATCAGAAGCGCCATGCACCACATATTCCACCAGTGTACTTTACACACCTTTAACCTCTCTTTTATTCACAAAATGTGATTAGCTGGCAGCCCCAATTACTCACTGCACAGCTGTCTGCTGCCTTGGTGTTTCACATGTTAATTTCATGCAGATCCTGAGCGTAAGTTGTTGAAGGACCTGGCAAAATTTGCAAGTGTATCGAAACGTATAAGTGAAAAGTGTATCGAGCAATGCCACATATATATGTGGCATCTCAACTACAGAAACACAGAGAAAGAGGTCCAAAAAGAAAAGTTTTATTTTATTGTATTAATTCAGCTGAGAAAGAAATCCCATTTCCCCTTTAAGCACAGCGGCCTATCAGGAGAGACAATGTAACAAGAGTCTTAGTGCTACCAAGTCTGAGAAGGGTCAAAAGTCCTGAGGGTCAGGTGGGTTTTATCACTGCAAAAGTCTTATCTGACATTTGTCACAGGAATAGGCCTGGAGAGATAATTGGAATGAGGTTCTCTCTCTCCTCCTGGATTTTATTCTCTCTTTACTCTCCTCTTTTCGGTCACCTCCCCTACACTTACACTTACACACACACACACACACACATACACACACACACACACACACACAAACACCTTCTGCACATTTATCTTGACGCACTAAGTGTGTTCCGAAGTTGGTCTGCAAGCCTTGCCTTCACATCTCTCAATATCTTATCTCCAAGTAAGACGCCCACGGTTGGCATTTTAAGACGACACATACCGACCGCACCGCACACACAGATAACTGCCGCTACTACTCACTGTCACTCACAATGGCCCACACACAAGCTGTGAGTGTGTGTATGTGTGAGAGTGGGCGAATGAGGGATGCTTATTTGTATGAAGAGGCATGTATTGGCTCAGGTCGAGCTTGTGTTGTGCTCATGTGGAACGGTGTGTGCGTGCGTCGGTTTCTGTTTTGAGAGAGCTGGAAGCGGCGTGTGCATGCACGTGCTGTTTGTGAGTCACTATTTATGCACGGCTTAATGCATTTTTGTTTATAACTGGGAGTGCAAGTGTGTTTGCGTGCATGTGTGCTGTTTCTGTGTATCTGCCTGGTGCAAGCGATGGTAAGCACTGATTATACAGTAATGCTAGGGTTGTCAGGAAGCCAGCAGGCAGCCTGGTTTTAGCCACAGCGGGAGGTGGCACCATCATCACCATTATAACAGCCTCAGTTTCAAACAGAGAAATATGCCAGTCTGGACAAAAGGGTATCTTTTCTACATTTTGTTTTATTTTAAATGGAAGCTCAGGCTGTCTGTAAAAAGCATGCCACTTCCACTTAATTGTCAGGGTAAGCTGTATAAAAACACTTCACCTTGAGGTGCTGGTCATTTTGTACAGACTCTGTTTAAACAAACGTGTTTTAACTGAATTCAGTTGACTGAAAGGATGACTTCTAGGAATTAAATAAAAGTAGATTTCTAGTTTCATTTTATGATATGGTTTTTTGATTGGTGGTCATCGGCTTTAAAATAAGACACTGTAGGTACCATTCTAACTTCATTTCTAGACGCGTAGGGCTCCACAGTCAAGTTAGCAAGATTAAATATACTATGTTCAGTTAGGCTTTCAAAATAAATCTTGGTCAACACAAAACAGTCACATTTTGGCACAACAATACTAGGTTTATAGGTTAATAGGTTTAGGCCCAACTTGGTTAGGTTTAGGAAGGGATTATAAATTACATTACGTAGCTGATATAACTTAAGTAAGCTTAGTTTTTGTGTTAACCATTTGTTTACTATTGGTTTCACACGAGACATTAACAGCGTCCCCTGGGTTAAAGTCCTCTATTTGTTTGATCCATCCATCCACCCCACCACCTCCATATGCAGACCTTTTTCCTCTTTATCCTGCGTCATCTATTGCAAGCATCTGCCATACACCTAGTGTATAGGTAGTGTGCTCAAGGCCAATGTATCCCTTACTGAAACACTGTACCAGCGTAACTACAATCCGGCAACAACATTCATCTGTAGTTGTGTTTCTAGCCACCTGATGAGTGTATGTCCAGTATTTACTGTTTTCTTTTCTAAACTCTCCACTAAGTCCTAATGGAAATATCTGGCTGTTTTAGCAGCTAAATGCTTCACAGTGTTAGCTAGCTGTTAGGGTTGAGCCAGTACTCGGGCTGAAGCGGGTATCCGGTACAGATAATGTATGAGTATCATTAGAGTAAAATGTTTTAATATCTTCATCGCTATTGCTATGGCCAAAAAGACGCTATAAGAGCGGTGGGAGTGAACCAAAACAGTAAAGTTGCAACCACAAATCCAAAACAGTGAGCTGAAAGACACTAAATCAGCTGACAATCTCTATGGGTTCTTGAGAGCCACTTCTTTTACGTACAAGCAGTCATTTGATTAATATGAAAATATTGATTATATCAGCTTTAAATAGAGTCCAGTGGTATTGTTCACTTTCCACACCATGTCCCCGAGTGATTCAAACTAGCAAAGCTCTTGTATAGAGACTCTTTCACCATCCAGTGTGTGTCGCTCAACTGTGAACTACAATACAAAGAGTACAAATTATGTCAAACGAATCTTCAACAAAAAGGACAGAAATGGAAAAAACACAAAATGAGCAAAGCAGTCAGGCAGCAAATGTGTACTGAAATGAACCATTGTAGAAGGCCTGTGTTTGTGGTTGAGCAGTGTAACAGCCCTTAGGACACGAACCCTAATGAACATAATGCGTGGCAACTTTGTTCTGCCATTTCTATTTCACCCTAGCTGATTCTTCATTAGAGGCAGAGTGAGAGGAGCTCAACCTCCGTCCTGTTTCTGTACTGTTTATCATTATCTGCTCTGTTGCTCTGGCCATACCTTCTCATCAAGGCTCCGCCATCTGAAGAGCAAGAAGGAGGGGGCTGTGTCGAGGCAATTAAGCTTCCAAGTTGCAAAATGCAGAAGGAAGTACAACTTGTTCTGCCTTAAAAAAGTTTGGTCTAAAAGTTTTTTTTCTTTGAGAAAAAATGAATTTGAAAGACCAAAGGGCGTCCAGCAGCATGGACAGCGACAGGCAGACGCAGAGAAATTCTCTGCTTAAATAACGGAGCAGGAGAGGGGGAGAAACGAGAGCAGAACAGAGAGAATAGTCGCAGAGCCGGGCAGAACAGAGGAGGCTGCTGTAGCTGGTCATTAATAGTCAACCAGGATATACCGCGAGGGGATTGCAGACCGTGGAGGCAGCTTGATAATTCAATCTGTCAAGCGCACGCTACAAGCTAGGCCAATTAACTGGAGAGGAGGCAGGCCTGACCCCAACATCCCTCCCTCCCTGCCTCCCCCATCCCTTCTCCGTTTGCAACATCCCTGGCGTGTGTTAAACCAACATCTATGCCAGTTAAACTGTCACTCCTGCTGAGGTCAGAAAGAACAGAAAAGTGTGTGTGTGTGGCTCAGTGCATGGAGAATTACTTCATTCTGTTGCTGCAGTGTCTGCTCTAATAATAGGGGAGATGCAGCGTTTATGGACAGATGGCCAAACAACAACCGCTGGTAATTGACGGCTAATTGGAAACACTCGACAGGTGTACAGGCTTTGCAACAAATGAAACCTGAGTGATTTCTCTCTTTCTCTTGCAAATGTATAGCTACCTCTTCTGCTTGGTTCTTTCCTTCCTATCACTACAACTCTCATAGCAGAAGAGCAGAACAGAGGATCAGGAGCGCCCGTCTCATCCCACACACCTTTTACCTTTGACAGACGTTCAGAGGCATCCCAGCGCCTTCTACAAATGATACAAAAAGCCACTAATTAAAGCCGTTAAAGCAGCCAAATAAATGCAGTGCGGAGGTGTGTGTGTGTGGATGGCGTGGGAGCATTGGGACGGTGGCATGCCAAGTTGAGAGGAGCACGCGCTTGGAAAAACATCTTTTTAATGCTTGCAAAAATAGTGGAAAGGAAAAGAGCGTGGAGACCTTTCGCGAGCAAGGTCGCAGTGGAGTGTGAAAGAAAAGCGTCACGGTGAGCAACATACTGTTAGCTGGGCTTAGTACCAGATTGATTGGGCTTTTATAGTGGAGAGAAGCTCCACTATAAAAGAAAGAGCTGAAAATTGTATCACAGAAACCCAAAGCTCCCATGTTTCATTTACTGAACCTTCAGATATGCTAAAATGTTTCTGGTCCGCTAGTAGGCAGGTGGACTCAAGCCACGCAGCTCCTGATGTTTTCTCTGTGATTTTCTCAGAATAATATCCGTCAAATGACAATAATTTCTTCAAAAAGACAAAAAAAGATAGGTGGTGTTTTGAAACCCAGCTACAGAGAGACACTTTGAATATCAAGCGAATGTTAAAAGGCTTTCGGGATCATTAGAATTCTGGATGCAGGCTTTCCAATTAGGAACATTCCTGCACTGTCGGGCTCTGCTGTTGTTGTTGAGCCCCATGTAGGTTGGCTCAGGGTGTGTGTGTGTGTGTGTGTGTGTGTGTGTGTTATAGCCTTTGTCTGTTTCATGTCACTTTGTGTCTTCCTGCAGTTGCACGGACATCCGTTGTGTTCGCTGCAGGGTTAAAAAACGGCGTCTGTGCATAACGCACCACTGTGAAATCCAACACATAATATCTGTTTTGAAGACTCTCTGCTCTGATAGTCCTTCACCAAACATGCGTCTCCGAAGAATTACTCGCAGAACTCCAGACAGCTTCCGTGGAAGTGCTCTAACTTTCCGTGAAAGGGGGAAAGATGTAAAATTTTGCATCAAAGAGCCTCAAAAGAATCTCCCCCTCTTCCCCCGACCATAGAAAAAAAGGATCTAGTTTTGCGTGAACTCTCAGATGAGCTTCTTCAGAGGAGTCCAAAGAGGTTTCAGAGAGCTGAAGCAGGTGGTGGGAGAGAGAGAGAGAGAAAAGAGCCAGAGGTGGAGAGCAAGTAAGAGAGTGGGTTGGATGATGAGGGAGAAAGCAAGAGACTGGTGGCGTGGAACAAAATCTGGCTCCCCTTCATCAGGAGTAGCTGCCTTAGTGAAGATGACTTTTTGGGGTTAGTGCAGAGGGGACCCCTCCCTCCTCCTGCATACACACACACACTGACACACACCTGAACAGACCTGAGCACACATTTCTTTTAAAAGACTCAAGGAGTTTTGGCTGAGGGAGAACCATTGTAAAGACACAGGATTACAGAGGATCCAGAGGATTACCTCTACATGCATGCACGTACTGAGTACACACACATCTCCTAAACTCCCTACTTAACTCCTGTACAGCCTTATAGGCAAAATAGTAAACACTAATTATAACAGCAAAGTTCTGAACCTGAGCCTCACAGCATAGACGCGGTTTCGTCACAGTGAACTGTCAGACAGCAAAGCCAACATTGTTTGATCATGAAAGTTTTATGACATGTTTGCCTCCGCTCTGACTTACAAATCTTGTGAGTGTCAATTAGCGGCAGCAGATCAGGAAGCCCTGCCAACTAAAAACAAACCTTTGTCTTCTCAAGCTCCGACTTCAGAAGTATGAGGATTAAAAGGAGCAAGGGGAAGACAAAGGGGGGATGCATGTTAGATTTGCATGGCAGGCATCCCTGACACTTGTGATTTGTTTGTATTGCGGCTACACTGTCTACCGCTCTTTTACTATTTTGCAAGTACTGCATTTAGACATCATTTATCCTCATTCAAATTTTCCCAAAAAGGTCACAAACTGTGCAACAAAAAGAGTTTAATTTACAATGCTCGGTTTTGACGAGAATCTAATGTGAGCCAGCTGAGAGAACAAGCATGTTGGGAAATCATTTCCAACTCAGTTTTTTGGTTCATTCTCATACAGTACTGCCAGACAACTGATGACAAACCAACTACTTCAGCATCCGAATTAAAGATAACTGCGACATAAGACTCTAGCTATTGTTTTTTTTTCAAATGTACTCATCTTCCTTTGTCTAACCTGTCTGTCTTTTAACCACAGTCTGAAGAAGTTGCTTTGATGTAGCAAACAAAGGTAATTTAAATTTGATTTTGAGGCTGGTTCTGTTGTGTCTGCAACATATTCCAATTTGGCTTTGTTATTTTCTTATGATAGCAGGGTATTTTGAACATTTTTTAGGGGGCAGACCCACTCTGGAGGCTAAGTTGGCCTCAGTGGGCAAAGCCAAAATAATGCAACATTGAGTCAATTATGAATCTTGCACACTAGGTGCAAGATTACATTAGGTGCACAGTGTCAGTGAGGTTGTCTTTATGATAACCTCGCACTCTCACTCATTGGTTATTCATACCACCTCTGCTCACTGGTTGTGTTGCATCAGTATTCCAGCCTTTTTCTTTTTCTTGTTTCTTCTTAAGTCCCATACTGACATTTTCATAATGCTTTGTGTGTGTTGTAAAGGACCCACAACCCAAAGCCAATAGCATGTTATTTTTAGTCATGCTAGCAGCATGGTTTAATGGATGGCAATGTTATTCAGCTGGTTCAGACTGAAATCATTGCAAAGAATATTGGATGAACTGCTATGAAATTTTGTATAGACGTCCCCAAAGGATGAAGCCTACTTAATGCCTTTAGTGTTCCTAGCGGGTCACAGCGAGTTTTCACTTATATAGTATCTACTCCATGGCCTGAAATAATTTGACAATCATGGTTCCCAGACAATGTACCCTAATGAGTTTGGTTGATCGCAACTTTTTATCAAGCACCATCTATTACTTTGAGCTATGACTGAATACTTGCAAAACTAATCACTCACTCTCATCAGCCTCATCTGTTTTCTGTTTGTACAGCATTGTCATTGTAAGCATGTAAGGATGCTGATGTTAGCATTTATAGCCTCATGGAGCAGTTAGCAAGACTTGTAGTCTTGTTTATAACAGCACCGGTTGGTGTACACCATGCAATTGAAATAAAAATATTGTCATTACACTCTTTAAATGGAAACTCTGTCACAACAATATCTCCGCGAACCTCAGAGTAAGCAGAAGTAGTAATTTAGGGCTTTTTCTTTGGGGCCAAAGTGCGTCCAATTTGCCTCCAAGTGAATGATGTCTCGCCGACTGCGGCCAACCCATGACAACCCCATTCTCCTGCTCAAAGAAGTGTGTGTTCTGAGACTTAACTCATGTCTGGGCTGGAGACCAGAGAGACAGACGTTCTTAAAAGTCTCTGAGTGTTCAGCTCTCAGTACTTGTGTAGCTTCTAAATGAATCTGGTGAGAAACGTTTGGTTTCTCTCCTGCTTCCCTGTTTTTGTGCTTTCAGATATCTGCTTTATTTTACTGTTTCATGTTCACTGTCAACTGTATAAGGTACTGCTGATGAAGACCCAACATTTCCTGATTTTGTTGCTTCATAATAAACAGCATATTAACCAGGGACTTTTATTGTAAAACATTAATGGGGAAATAGATGTATTTATTTCAGTGGCTATGCAGTCAGAGCAAGTCTACACACTCGAGGGAGGATTCATTTGTTTTTGAGAACGTAACTGCAGTGAATCAGAAATTACTGCTATGTTCTCACTAACAAAGCTCCCTCTCTTCATTAAGTCTTGATCTCTCTCAACCATCGCTGCTCTCTCTGCCTTTAAAGATGTACCTTCAAGCAGGTAGCCCTGTTGTAATGGAGACCCAAATCCCTGCCGCACTGACTTCAACAGAGTCAAG
Source organism: Morone saxatilis (assembly GCF_004916995.1). Classification (NCBI taxonomy): domain Eukaryota; kingdom Metazoa; phylum Chordata; class Actinopteri; family Moronidae; genus Morone; species Morone saxatilis. The sequence continues at coordinate 4,233,618 of NW_023339707.1, read as the reverse complement.
CCAAGCTAGTACACGTGTATGAAAAAGGGCTAACAGTTTGTTACGGTATTGAGGAAGTAGGGGAATTTAAGAATATTATTAACTGTCCAGCCATTACATTTAGAGGTACATGTTGGTGACTCATGACATGTGTTTTATTGTCCAATTATTGTATTGTGTTAATTAAAGGTCAAGTGTGTTGCATTTAGTGGATCACAAGCATGCAAATTGAGATTGTTTCCAATGAACAGGTTTTGTTGTATGAAGAATAGTCACTAGAGCACAGATTAACAGGCTTTGCTGCAGTACAACCGACAGTATAAGTGAATGTTCTGAGCAACAAGTTTGTAAGGCTCCAGGAAGTCCAGTGGGGAAAAATCTCACCACCCATTCTTCCAAAAGTAAGCCACACTTTTCTATAGTAATGCATACATAATACATTTGTTTGTAACACAGATTAAATCTTGTAATACTTCCATCATGATCACTGGCAATGTGAAGTGAGCTTGGTAATGCACTGTAGCTATGAGTAGGCGAGGGAGGGCATCTAGCCAGGAGTTGTTGTTGGACTTAGAGTAAGAGGCTGTATTTACAAGCAGGTGTATATCGAGCTCAAAAAAAGAGTCAATGCAAGGATTTGGTCATTTATTTTAAAGACTTCAGTGAACATCTGTCTTTAGTTTAGCACTACCATCAGGTCAAAGTTTCCAATTACCCAGTTAGATATTTTGACTATCTGCTAGATGACACATTGGCACAAGATTTGCTACAGTCAAGGTTCCTCGATGATGTATCCTTGCAGGGGTCCACATTTATGTATGAAGATTAGTTTCTGTTAGTGATGATCTTTGCCATCTTTGTATGAATGTGTGTGATTAGGTGAATGTGGCATGTAGTTATTACGCATATATCCAACTTTTCCTCTATCACCACTAATAGGTTACTTTTTTTTGTTCACAGTAATATAATTACCCACTGGATGAATTGTTAGTCTAGTGACTACAGCCATTATCATATCAAAATTTGTATTTGTCCAATACTTAATAAGGATACTTGATACCTGCACAACTAAACACACCACTATCAGCCTCAGCTGTGCTTTCAATTTTCTTCTAATATGCAAAATATTAACCTGCTACCACACTAAACTAACATGGTGAACACACATTATATCTGCTTAACATCAGCATGTTAACATTGTCTTATTATTACATATTAACATGCTTCTATTAGCATTTAAGCACCACTGTACAGGGGATTGTCTTGGTTTCAAGCTGGGTGTCCCAAGTCCCAACAAATATCTGTAAAACACTAAAATGTCCAGGGGTCTCATTTATAACTGTTGCGTACGCACAAAACGGGGCTGAAAGTGGCGTACGTGAGTTTCCACGCCAAGGTTGTGATCTATAAAAAACAAACTTGACGGGAAATGTGGCAGCCCTAAGCAAACTTGACCCATGCGTACGCATGTTTTGGAGGAAAGGAGAATTGGCGACACAGATGGTGTGGT
>NW_023339707.1:4207566-4232104 GCF_004916995.1 Morone saxatilis | reverse complement strand
TGCGTACGCAGGGTTTTATAAGTCTGAATATTTTTTGGCGCACGCAAAACTTGGCTTTTGGGCGTACGTACACTTTTAGTAACGATCCCACGCACAGTTTTATAAATGAGACCCCTGGTTGTTAACATTCACTACCAAGATGTCCCGGTTTTCACCATAAGTACAACAATAATTATAGTGCTTGTACAGCACCCATAGGTTTTCAGCTTAAAAATGGTTTAGGGGTTTATTTACTTTTTAATTAGAGCTGGGTTGTACTGTATGTAAATTAAGATGAACAGGTTAAGCGTAAAGAATAGTCTCAGCAGATGGACAAGCTTTTGCTGCAGTACAACCGATGGCAGAAGTAAATGTTCTGAGCAACAAGTTTCAGGCTCCAGAAAGTCCAGTGGTGAAAATGTCACCACCCACTGTTCCAAAAGTGAGCCACACTTATCTATAGTAATTCATACAGAATGCATTAGTTTGTAACACTAAATAACTATTATAATGCTTCCACCATGATGTGTGAGAAGCCAGGGTTTTGATTTGAAGTCCGGTAACATTAGTTCAGGCCAAACAACTCACTACCCTCCTCCAAATCTCCAAATCTCCCATGTACGCTTCCTGTCAAAAAATGTCTTAAAACAAAGCAGACACATCTTTTCAGTGATGGCAGGCATCACTATCATTCTTCTCCATTTCCCAGCAGTTAGACAGCTAGTCTATTGTACAGCAATGAGATATCACTTTAATTTAGAAGAAAGGAAGCGAGGAGGACAGTGCAGGCTCTGATGTTTTCTCTTGGCGTCCATTGTGTCTTGGGAGCTAATAAAAATGAGACTGCTGTGCAGCTTCGGCAGAGGAACCCCCCACCGCCACCCCCAACACACTCACATAGCATTGTATGCTTCTTTATTGGCTTAATAATAGAGGACTAAGGGCATGGTGGAAACAGTTTTGTCTCTGTGAGTGCTGGAGCCAAAAATCAAACATGAACGCGTTGGCTTTAGCTTCTCTGGAGGACTTGGTGAAACAAAACAGCAGTGATATAATTAACAACTGCCTCCTGTGAGACAAGTGTGAGTGTGTGTGCTTTTGTGGGTGTAATATATATCTGTGAGTATGTGTACAGTTCCATGAGTGTGGGCATGGTCCGTGACACACCCCACCCTCTTTGCACATGTGCTGCAGCCTGTTATTCCTCCTGCTTTTGAAGTTAAGAGGGCAAACACAATTTAAACCAGGATTTCTTGTAATCTAATAATGAACTTCATCAATGACATGTACTCATCTGAATCCCACAACGCAGGCATGCCCAAAATCTAAACCCTAACATCTGAAGGACAGCACAAACACGGTAGCCCAAGAAACCACATTAAGGAGAAACTCTCGCTATCTCCCTCCTGACAGCTCACAGGGAAGCTGTAGGTAACAAATCAAACAAGGAAGTCGAAGCCCCAAAACATTTAAATGGAAGTGAGGCACGGTCTCACAATGGTTCTCGCCTTATCTCCCCTCAAACACCTGCCATGTCGGCTGCTACTTATCCTCTGATTACAGCTGTAGCCATTTTGCTGTAATTCGCCAAAAAATTATTCCTGAAATAAATAAGTATTATAACGTGCAGACAGAGTGAGAGAAGGGGGGGTGGGGGACTGTGGGAGAGAGAGCATGTAGTGAAATATTCAAGTGAAATATTCTCTGGGAACATGGTGTTCTGAGATTGGAATAAATAAGTAGACAAGGAGCAGAGGGAAGAAAAAAGGGAAAAGTCAAAAGGAGGTTTGACGTGATGTCTAGTCTAGAGTCTGGGTTGCCTCTGTTGCACTGTTGATCTCCGCTTCACACACAACTCTCAAACAAGGTCATATTATACGGCGCAGTGTGCAATGAATGACAACTTTTCTGCATCCGCATTATACATCTCTGTGTTATCTGCAGTGACCCTCAGTTCAGCAACAAGATTCTAAAATGCAGGGGGGGAAAAGTAGAGAAAATACATTTTATGCCACAGAAAATAGAGAAAGAAAAGTAGTCTTCCCATTTTCGATGTCTGTGCCAATGTGAGCAATCACACCTTAGGTAGCGTCTGCCTTGTCTCCTTACACAGATAGTCTTCATGGGTCCATTTAGTTCCAGGTAACAAAGATGAACCTGTGACCAGAATAGGCTGGATCCAAACTACAAGTAGTCCAGTTGGGTAGGGGTTTGTTGAGAGTGGGCTTTTTATCAGCTCTGATCATGTGGTGTCTCATCATTGCAGACGTAGAGTGTAAACTTAGATGGACAGGAAAGATCAGATGTATTGCTACTATACTGGCACATCATGCCCTTCCCAGTGTTGGTGGTCTCTCTCTCTATCAAGTCTCATTATCCCAACCCTACTGCCAGACAAGAACGTCAATATCAAATGATTCTGCAAAACTGTGCATTTTCTTCAGTGGCAAAGTTTAGCAGCTAGAATATGGTACATCATCTTTTTGGTTAGATAAAGATTGTGGTAATGGATAACAAAAAGAATGTTAACTACAGATCTGTGACAGGACACAAACTCCAGACTACCGCAGTTAAGTCAGTCAGTTAAATCACTCTGAACTCCTCCATCCTGCCACTGGCCGTGTTTCCTTCCAAATGTATTGCAATTTTTTATCAAATTCAAAGTAATTCGGCAAAAGAAAATGTTAACAAATGCTTGTTTTCATACAATCCTTCCATTATGCAACTATTTGGAGTAGATGGTACCAATTATACAGTCGGAAAACCATAGGAATAGGCTGCAACACACAATTAAAGAGCGCTAGTTAAACCTCAATCAGTGAAAAACAATGCAGGATGGGAATATGACATTCCTGTTTGTTTCATGTATTAATGTGAGGTGTGAGGTGAAGGTTCCATCAGATCTGTGTTGAGTGATAATAAATGTATTATAGAGCCATGGGAGCGATCTGGAGACTGTCGGATTGAAAACAGCTGATCAGTCATCTAAGTTTAATGTTCGCTACGTCAGGCCTTATTAGAAAAAAGTGTTTCGATCTCCCATTAAGAGCGTTAACTCTTTTGCAAAAGTGTTGTCGCAAAATTGAGAACGTTTGTTCTATTCTCGCCATTTCCATCACTTTTGTCTAATGAGATGCATGTTGAAATTCTGTTGTTGGTTTAGTTTAAGTTCTTGAACAAAATCATCACACTTTGGTGGAAGATGGTTTCGCTATCTTTTTGTGTGGCTTATCGGAAAAGTTCTCAAAAGAAGCTTCAGCTAGTATAAACTTCTCAAACGTGCTTCAGTAAGAGTGTACACCAATTGAGTTAAGATATAATACTGGCTCATTATTAGCAAGCTCAGCAACCCCCCATGGTAACACAGTTGCTGAAAATAAATGTGCAGCCAGTACTTCTTAGTTCAAAAGAGGACACAGTAATTTGTTGCCCACTTTTTGTTTTTAATATGGTGCACTAAGTGAGAACCAGCCCTAATTCAGGCAGTGCGTCATGTTTTTCACATTGATGTACAGTACTCAGGCATACTGCCAATTTGCTGAACAGATTGCCTATGCAAGTTATTAGAGCCACCTACTCTTTTCATCGAATAGAAGGACACACTGAAGCCATGTGAGAGCTTTCATCCTTTTAGGATTCATGAAGATGATGATGCATATAGAGGGCAGCCCACAGGTTAAAGAAGACCTTTGTGTGATTAACTGAGGTAGAAATTGTACATAATAAGGTGCTACTCAGTATAAGGAGCATGGTATTTGATGTAATATACTACAAAAGATATAATTTAATGTTCTTTTAACAAGCCAATCAAGGGAATACAGTAAAATATATGCTGTTATTTTTTAGTTTTAATGCAGGAATCACCATTTCTTTTTATCACCATTAAATTCTGAAATATGATAGGGATGGATGTGCTGATGTGTGAGGAAGGTGATGATGGTGATAGCTTCCATACTGGGTGGATATGACACAATGATAATGAAACACAGTGCAAAGTGACTGTGAATATAACACAAATTAAATCAGGCATTTCAATTTTAATCTTCTGACTCCCTTCAGCAGTGAAATACAATGTTTAGGTTTCCCCCCTCCTGCCCATCTGTCAGTCACTGTTGCTTTATTCTCTTTCTTCCTGTTATCCACCCTCCTGTCGCCCTTTTTTCTTTTCCAGAACTCCTCGTTCAGACGCCCCCCCACCCACCAACACCACTACCGACTCAGCAGCAGGTAACAGACAGTGTGAGAGAACCCTTAATCCAAAATTTTCAATATTGTTAAACAGATAGCAATGCTGCTCCCTGCTGGCCATTTAAATGAAGCTATTGTTGTGTGAACATCTCGAGATGGAGGAAAAGTGGGGTACATATCTACTGGTAGGAGTGGAATTTTAGTAAGTTCCAATTTTCACAGTAAAATGACAATAAATAATACATTTTATGGGAATAGGTTCAGGGGTAAATCTCCCAGCAGTGGCTTTTGGCTTTATAATTGCACACTGTATGTGTGCACTGTTGGCTTCTTTAGTGCCTGTGCTGGATTTACCCATACTGGTTTCCTCCGCCTCAGGCTAAATGCCGCATCAAGGTAGACAGCTCATCAAGATGAGTGACAAGTGTCGGAGCGGGAACTCGACCAGCTGTGGGGGAGGACGGTGGAACCGGCATTGCACTAAACCCCCTCAAGGCGAAAAATCCACGTATTTGAGCTTCAATCTCACTTTTCTCTGAGTCAAGCATGAACATCTATTACACTGACTGTTGGTGGTCTCAAAGAACGGGGAGATCGCAGTATGAAATCTGTCTTAAGAACTTTAACAAACATACTGTCATGGCTTTGAGGGTTTTCAAACTGGCTGGAACAATACCTCCAATGATGCATTTAAATACCAATATTGTAGTTTGTATTGATTGTCATGCATGTAGTTCCAGCATACAGCATACCAGAAAAGGCTAATTTTACCAATTTGCACAATAAAATTAGCAAATAAGAAAATTATTATTCTTACCTTAGCTTTGATCTGCTAAATCAATACTTGAAATCCATGTGCAACATTAGCTTTTTCAATATTAGCCTATTTATAAATTATAATTTGAACTAAAATTTGAATCTTCATTTTGTGCGTCAGGAAATATTAACGATAATGATTCTGCGGCTATTGTCCATAGTCATCTATTTTCCAAAGGAGAATAAGACATGTGGACATATTGTGGAAACTGTCTAAGCTTCCAGCCTCTGTGTGGGCAGTGGTTGACTGACAATTGAGACCCAGTGTTGCTAGGAGACGCACTGTCAACTTTTGTGGTATGCTCCTGACTGAATCACGTCTTGTATCAGCGTTTAGACAATCCCCCCCCCCCTTTTTAACAACCGTTAGTGATTCAAGGGGCCTTGCTTTACAACATTCAACATTTGGGAGGACTTACTGTGCTGTCACATTTGTATTCAGCTCGAAAAGTGGACGCTAGTTAGCCTGGCCTGCTAGCGTTAGCGCTGACTCCCGATAAGCAGTTTTTTAGGTCTAGCTAGCGTTAGCTGTCTCTCGTGGGTCTATCTGTGATGGCAAGTGACCAGGCTGTCAAAACCCCTACCCTCTGCTATAATTACCCTGTGATTTAAATCCTGACAAGGGTAATGTAGCTACATTGTCAGTTCGCACCAAAAATTCACACCCACCAAAAAGTACTAATGTAGGGGGCACTATCGCTGCAGAAAAATGAGTCAAAGCTATGTTCTTTTTTTTTGGCAATTAAAGTTATAACCAAAAAAGGGCATGCCAGAACAGACACCAAGGATGTACTTATTTCTATGAATAATAACAATAATAATTTAACTTTAACAGTATCGTATGTGTGTGCTGCAATGAGCTGTACACTATATCTTCCTTTATCCCATGTTGTTTGGCAGCCTCTGATACTTGGCTAATAAGCACAAGCTACCACACTGATGCTTTGCAGGCATCCTGCTATTGGAGGGACCTGTGAAGGCAGATGGGAGACTTACAAATGCTGGAAGAGCAGGGAGCGGAGCTGGCAATGGCACACCTCAGAGAGATTTCCATTTACTACAGGCTTCTTGTCTTCATCAAGGTTGGCGCTATGGTGTCACTTTTCTGCTGCCAAAGTGAGCTGCGAATGAGTTGAGAAAGACAATGTCACAGCATCTGATTTGACTGTGAGTCGCATTGCAAAAACGGCAATTTTATCTGCATCTATCGCAATCAACTGTCAGCTATTTCATCTTGTAGATTTTGCAAAAAGTATTCATATGTAGAGCCATAGCTTTTATGCATCAAACTGTTTGGGAAATTGAAATGAAATTGATGAATATTTATCTTCTGCCGTCATTTCTCTCTTCAGTCATTTTCTCAATCTGTGGGGGTGGGTGCGTGTTTGTCAGGAGGTAGAAGGCAGTAATTCCGCAACTGAATAGCTTCCTAATCACACATTACTAATCTGGCCTCGCTCTCGTGTCCCCGCAAACAGCTCCTCGCGCTCCCCTTTTGTTTGCTAACCCGTCTAGCGGACTCGCGGATAATAACGCGGACCATTGCTCCGGTCACAATGAGGAAACGGATCCCAACTCAAATCTCATAACCTGACAGTGGCAACTCACCACTGATTTCTTTCATAAACCACGCTCGGTGTCTCTCTTTCCCACTCCCACTCTTTCTCTCAGTGTCTCGACCCGCTGTGCTCTCCTCACCCACAAACTGCACCCACCCATCCCACCCACACCCCTAAAGAGTAATTACTCACTCTTTTATTTTCTCCTGCGTGGCTCCGTATCGAGCTACTCATCTCTGACAGCGGGTGCAGCTCAAATTAAATTCCCCCATCTGATAATGAAAGTCATTAGGTCCCACTGGAGCCTTGTGGAAGGCCAAACAAAGCCTGGTGGAGGCCCATGTAATAACCCCAGGAAGGGACAACAGCTGAAGAGAGGGAAAGAAAGGTGGACATGGACTTTCTGCACGCACAGCTGATCCCTTTTTACTTATTATTTAAAAGTGTCATGTCTTTGAAGAATAAATAAAGAAGTGGTGACATTATTTTAAACCTTATTTTAAAGAAGTATATAATAACTTCATAATACAAAGGAGGTATTGCATATGCACGTACTATACATTTTAGATCTACACATGCTTTACACAACATTTATGTGTTGCCATACTGTACCTTTCCATGGGTTGCTCCTCCACTGTTGAACTCATTTGTCCTGCACCTGGCAGCATGATCGATAGCCACACCAGTGTTCAAGCTAATTTGAATGTGCTTTTAAATTAGGTGGCATTTAGAATTTCCACCATGGGAGTGAGTTTAACCGTCCTCTAACTCTATTACAAACACATGCAGATTCCGTGACCTTTGTCACTCCTGTGAGCTCAGGTGGGAGGGTTGTATGTTAATTTGCTGCAGCCCTCCTGCTAAGGCTAATAACTGTGTTGTTGTTTTTTGCACACAACACAAACCCGATATGTCAGAATTTAACCAAATTCTGCGATATTTGTTTGAACACGCCTCAACCATATTCCTAAAACTGACCATTTTGAGACCATCAACAGTCAGTTTAAGTGACCTGTCAAGCTTTGAATTTCTCCATGTCGAAGCGTGAAATGTGCATGAGGCTGTAGTAAGAGTGATACTCTCTATACTATGAATTTTGAGGATGGTGTATGTTTTTTTTTTTTAGCCTTTTGAAAACCAAAAGTGTAAGGAATGGATTAAACCACGTGTTTGTCTGCCCCAACCCAGGGGGCGTGTGGTGGCCCACCCCTGAAATCTGTTTGGCCACCCCAAGTGCCACTCCATTATCCTTCCCTCTTCTACTCCACACTGTCTTTCAGAGACTGTGGATGGCTCAAGTTTACTAGAGACTGTATATGAAACTAAACAACCTAACACATCCAGTGGTACCAACCATCTCATGCTAGCATGTCGGAAAGGGGTCTCAAAAGTTAAGATCAATTTTGGCGATGGAAAGACTAGCATGGCCATTTTCAAATGGATCCCTTAACCTCAGGATATCTGAATGAAAATAGGTTCTATGGATACCATTTGTAGACATGCCCACTGCAAAACTGCCTGGGATGCTAATCTAATGTTAAGTTTTTTTTTATTTTGGCCTAGTGTATTTGAATATTTCCGCATACTGGGATCCATAAACAGTACTGGAACTGCGTAAATTGGGAACAATGTAAATCTGAGACACATACATTATGCCACCCCTGCATAAGTTTGTGACCCATGTGCCACCCAGTTAAAAAAGTCCCCAATGCAACCTACAGTAAAGAGTGAGCATTACTTCCAAGGCCAAAGAGCACATCAACTAAACAAATACATCAGTTAACTTGAAAAGTGAGTAAAAAGTAAAAACATACTATTTGAAAATACAAATATAGTAGCCAATTTGGGCTTAGAAAGAAACAGCACTCTGATCGTACCAATTTAGGTACAGTATCCTGCATAACGAGATATACAGTATATAAAGTATAAACACTTTTTGTCTGGAACATGCAGCTTTAGCCTCAGTCTTTTAGCACAATATTCATGTATGTAGACATTAAATGCATATTTTAACACTCCTTTTATATGATTCTTGTTTTAAAATAGGTCAGCTCCAAACAGAAGTCAGTCAGAGACAGGTTTTCAATTAATTAAGCTAATGAAAGGTAGATTCACTTGCTAGCTTCAGCTGATGAAATCTGCCAGCAAGAGTTGTAATTTCAGCCGGTAAAATTGTTGGTCAGCGACTAGAAATAAGAAGCTGGCAATTGTATACCTCTGCCTGAAATCAAGGACCCATTGTTTCAGAAATCACTACTGCGTCATTATCAGGGTAGAGTGCATGTGTCCCGTGCAGAAATAGAAATCTTGACTGGTGTAGCAACAGTAAAAGGAGAGGCAGGGTTGAGCAAATGGACAATTTTGTGGCAGCTGTCTTTGCAACACAGCACAGTGTATTTCAATGCATAATGTCATTGTGTATAGGCACTAAATTTATTTTTTGTTTCTATTTCTATGCAGTTCTCTTCTAGGGAGAAATGCAATCCAAACCTGGTTTAAGGATCTCAGAAAAATGTGACATTGGTTTGATTCGTCCGCTAGCCGAATAAACAGGTCTAATGAATAAAAACAGCTGAAATGGCTGTGTCTGGTGTTTGTCTGTGTGTGTGTGTGTGTGTGTGTGATGGCCCAGGTGGGGGGTCCCTCTATTACAACACTCAAACCATCAGGTTCATTAGCCCAACAATTACACATTCATGAATTTGCCGTTAAAATGGCATTTGCTAGGCTGAGTGCGCCAGCTCCTGTCAACCTTAAGTGCTGGGTAAAATACTTTTAATTGGTCTCCGTCTTTCGCCTGGTCGATTATGGGGGCCGGCTTTTTGGGAGCGCGGTTGAAACGTGGGGGCTAAAAGCCTCCAAGATGGTGGGCTGGCAGCGGCAGAGTGGAGGAGATGCTCAGGAGGGAAAGGTCACAGTAATCACCATAAAGGGCAGCATGCAAAATAATTAAAGAGAGAATAATTGGCTGCGAGTTGTTTATGTGCATCTATGTGTGTGTAATGGTAGCAAAAAACAGAGAGAGCATGTGCAACATAATAAAGCTAGTGTTTAGGTATGTGTCTGTGTGTTTATGAGTGCTGGTGGTGATCACTGCAGGTGTAGATGTATTTACAGCTGTGTTTACACACTAAATGAAAAATCCACTTCCATTTCTATCTGGGATATGCAATATTGAACCGTAGCTACATAAGTCATCTTAACCAGTGCTTTTACCTAACTTACGTCAATACAGTCATTGTACAGTAAATCAGACTTGGACTGACTTCTTGGAATGGTGTTGTTGCTGCATGGTTACCAGGCAACCAGCGGAGACTCTAGTTAGTTACTGCTCCCAACCCATTAATAGTTCAAGCACATAACCCCTCACAAACCAACAACTCTTACGCTTTATTTTATGTCTGGATTAAACAAACCACAGATAACTGATTAGTGAGCGTTACAGGTGCTGGTCGGCAGATTATGTTACTTGTTGATAGTTAGCATACAGACAGAGTGGTATCAATTGAGCCTATAAGCATATTTGCCAAAATGTCAAATTTTAACCAAGTACTTTATACACTAACTTTTCAGCTTTCTTCCTATGAGAAATCTGATTTTATGTATAAAAACGATTTCAATGGCAGTACAATCTGTTGTTGTTTCAGTAGCCAGCTATTCAAATGATCAGGCTAAATTTGTATTTGTCTTTAATGCCTATCATTTATTTATTTTTTTTAAAGTGACTTTTAAAGCGAGCTATTACTCCATTCTCTTGTGCCAATTGAGCCTGGTTTCCTCTGTATCTTAATGCACCACACAAAGAAACACATGTCATTTATGCTGACCTGAAGCAACAGCTCTGTGCAGCAAGAGAAGTTACCAGAGAAAAGACATGGTTTCTAGTGGCTGAATCTAAATGGAAACATAGCGTGCACTCTCTGCCAACACTTAAAAGCTGTGAAAAGATTAAATTAAACTTTATCACAGCATCTCTACCAGTTGCTATATCATTGTCCACTGATAGAGATTCAGTGTCATACCTGCCACCTCATATGCAGCTTGCACCATGCACCTTGTTTTCACTATGAGGTTTTCGAACATTATAGATAATTATTTCTGCTATTATTTCTCCTGTTTTTAAGTCTTTATTGTACCTTGGGAATAAGACAAACGAAGGTGCAGAGCTAAACTATGTTTGGCCAACCTACTGTGTTGGACTAAACCATGTGCACCTTTCAGAGGGGCTCATGAGAGGCTCAGATGACATAGTCTGCAAAGTGCATAACAGTAATAGTTTTCTTGTAATTCTAATTATATAAAATGTCAAAATTGCGGATTAAAAAAACAAACATTTAGTTCCCCGCTTTTTGAGAGAGAGACACTCACTCCTAATAGCAACTCATATCGATGTCATATCAACATTTAATTAGCTAAATTAACAGATTCATGTTAGCTTGCTGTGCGATTTTACATTGCATATCAGGCATTTGGCAGCTGCTGTTGTGTCTTTAACTGTAATGTGTTATAAACAACTGTGAGATGGTTGATTTTGGCCTGGATATTGTTGTAGTTTTCTGCACTCAAAGTTTTATTCCTTAATTTTAGCTCTCATAGGGTTCCAGAGGTCCAAATCCAAGAAGACCTGAACCTATTATTTGAAAGCTGGTACCCTGACCCAGATTGCTTTTAACAAGTTTAACGTTAATTTACAAGTTGCCAAAACAACCCAATGTAATAGTAGTAGCCTTCTCCCCTGTGCCTGGTCATGACGCATATAATCCATTGTCCTTTCCAAGAAAGTTGGTCAAATACATTCTGGTTTTCCGTTATTCCTCTCTTGCTGGTTGAAACAGCATGCTGAATCCGCTCGTTATTTCGTCTTAAAGTGTGACTGAAGCCCTCTGCTTCATCCCAACAAATTAAAAAAATGTAGGGAAGGACAGCACCGGGAAATCATATGGGGGCCACGGCCTTGTGGCATATGTGACACTGGAGACAATCCTGACCGAGTGGAGCTTTGACAGTCACTAGAAGCACATTCACGCTGTGTTTTTGTGCTGTGTGGTACCTGTGTTGTAACGTTAGCTAAGCTAACAGCTCAGAGGGGCTAATTCTATCTGTGTCTGTGGGGGGAGTGTCAGGCTACGGCTACATAGCAGGCCACAGTCTGCAGAGTCGAGACGTTGGTTTTATAGGAGGGGACAGGGAGGAGAGAGTTGGTTGGTGACGAAAGCTCCCACCACATACGTCATCTGCCTCCAAATCAGCCAATAGCAAAATTCAATTGCAGTAGCTGGGTTTCAACAAGTAGAGGCCGGTTGCTATGCATATGTATAGCACAATATGTCAAATTCAAATACTCTGCATTAAAATGTCAAGATTTGGACCAGAATCAATCAACAACACTAGTAAATACCCATATATAGAGGTTTTCAGGAGAAAAAAGTGGTTTAGAGATTGCTCAATCAATGACACACACAGCACTTCCATCATGATCAGCGCTGTCTGATCACAGCCAGGTCCTCTGGGATTCACTCGGGTATTACACATAATGTTAAACAGACCTGGGACCTCTGGTAATAGAACAGGGCCTGACCTCAACCCATTTGTCAGGTCTCAGGTCCCAGGTTCTAGGGTTCAGTTGGACCCATGAAGACCTCTGTTCCATTGTATTTAACCTACAGCCAGTCATTATATCAGTCTGATTTGAAGCCAAATCAGTTGTAGAAACTTACTGCATTAACTGTTAAAAAATAAAAAAACAGCACTAACAATCTGTCATGTTTGTTTTCTTTTAGTTTAGTTAGAAATCATTGCATTGAATTGTCTGGCAACAAACCACTTTATTTGACACACAGACAGCATTTTCTGTGACAGTCGATTCACTCATTACCAATAAATAGAGGTGGCATCGTGGGGGTCTTCTGCAGTGACGGAGAGACACTTAATATTCCAGCAGTGCTAACACATCATCATTTCATCTGCCCTGACAAACAGCAGGCATGCAAGAGTTTTGACTGTAAACAGGATATAACCAGCATTATGAGATGAGAATCTGAGGCATGCTAATGGTCGAGGGGAATCGATGCCCATGTGACATTTAGTCAATACCTAACAATGGAACACGTTGAAAACTAAATGCCATAGGAGCACAGTGCTGGAGTTAATTGTCGGATACTTCTCTCCTGCTGTACTTTGAGGGCCTAATTAGTTTAAGGTGTCTGGAAAGGGATAGGTGGCTGAATCAATGTTCTCTGATGAAAAGGATGGAGATAAACTGTGGCACGTTTTCTTTCCCCCCTTCAGTAAATTTATTGATTGTGAAAGTCAGAATGAAAGGCCTTCTGTCTGTTTTATAGTCAGTGGTTATAATAACTGCTTATGTATTGTTTTCTGCTTTTATTTTACCTGTTAAGTCTTAAAAAAATGCAAATGATAACAAACACGTTTTTCATATTCATAGTTACCAATTGCAAAATAAAATGGATTTCCAAATGAAACAACCGTTTTACACCACCATTGCTATATAGCGCGTTTTACACATCTGTTGTCACAATGGGTGGCACTTACTGATAATGTCTATAATCAGCCTATTTAATGCTTTCAACAGAGTGCAGATATGAAACAGATGGTGAATCTGCAAGCGCACTTAAACACAACACGCTCCATACTATTGAGATCAGCAGTTGGTGGAAGACCACTGCATCTAAAAACTTTATTTTTTAGAGGCCATGGAAGCATATGTGAGTTAGGACAGCTAACTAAAGCTTCAATCAATCATTCTTTACAGGTATAACACACTAACTACCATGTAAAGACATTGCTTGCCATAGAAATGCTGGACAAAATACAAAGTCTCCATGCACTTTGACCTTCCGCTGCAAGCAGAAGAGAGACTTTTGTTGGCTGTGTAGTTCTCCTTTGGCCGGGATAAAGAAGCACACTCCCCCTCCCTGCCATGCTGCAGTAGAGATTTGATCAGACCCCTGCGGTGAATCATGTTTACAGTCCTGCACACAGTAAATGCACACACACACACACACACACACACACACACAGGAATAGCTGAGGTTCGGTGCACATCTGAAATCTCTTTACAGGTGCAGGACAAAAGCGAAAGCCATAGCGGGAGAAACATGCGTTGTCTGATTACCATCATGTTTGGTGAAAATGCTGCTGCGAGCAGTTTGTCAGATGGAGTGCACATTTGGGAGCTGACAAACAGAGAGGAAGCGTTCTCCTCGGATGCTCGTTGAGAGGTTATGGCTGCAATCAGAGCCTCTGATGGAAATTGAAATAAAGCGGCCATTTAGGAGCACACACACACACAATATGGAGCCATGCAATCATTCACTATGCACGAAGGCTTTAGCTATGACCAATGATACTATCTCCAAAGACCTGTGTGATTTCTTTTCAAATTTTTTGCTTTAGCAGCTTAACATGGAACATAATGTGTTGCAGTGCAATACTTCAATAGTATATTCATAGATGTAAGTGCACCACGGTGCTGTTAAAGCACAATCTCTGCATATCCAATCAGTGTAAACACAAGTTAATGTGTAGTGTACACCCTAATGGTGCTGCAATCATTTCTCCTTGGTGCCATCAGGTCGGAGGATGTGATCTTCAGAGGAACAGGCAACCTGTCATTGAAAGTGTCCTTTTAGTTGACGAGCCGTCATTTACAACGTATCAGAGACGGCCTTGCGGTGGCAATCCCATTCAGGTCTGAGCCCAGCACCATTCATGCTTGGGAGGAAGACAAAAAAAAGCAATTCTAATTAACATCCCCAGTGACCCGAAAATAAACATTTATTTTCCCATCTTCTGCACACAGCGAAAGATTTTTTGACATTGTCCTTTGATAGCTTCCGATTTCCATTTTCATCTGGGTTTTGCTTCCCCGTGTCTCAACCCGTAATTTATGCATCAAATTCATGCATAATTAATTTTGAATTTACCACTGTACAAGTATTAAAACACCAAAACAAATTCTGCGATAATGGAGGTGTGTGAGGTCTCCCTCGTTTCAAATTAATACCTTCCCCTTCCCCCCCATCCTTTCGTTCTCTTTTTGAGCAGGAATGAATAAACGGCAAATATCACAGGAGGGCTGTGACAACTACAACTTGCTATTCCAGTGAAAAATTTGATTTAACATCCATATATTTATAAATAAGATAAAATATTCGATAGCCAAATCAAAGAGGAAATTGCTTCCGTGTTTCAGTCTCTATTTGTATTTTTCTCCATTTTAGTTTCATTAAAATCTTTCTCTTTGTTGGAAAAGCTTCCCTCAAACACATAGTACACATATGAGGAAGAAAGCAATGCAGCCCTTTAATCAACAAAAGTGAATCAAATAAATATCTGCCACGGCATCACATTGTGCGTGATGCATAACAGACACGTTTCAGGGACTGCACATCTGTCACTGGGGAGATTTTCATTTATGTATACAGTTTTATTCTTTTGACACCAATCGCAGATCTTTATAAAATTCAGATTGATGGACTTCAGCATGACAGTCACTAACTGCTTCGAGAGAGATGATCAGCAGAAATGCAATTCCATGTGAAGGTGAAGGCTTTAAAACGTGCCATATCTGGATATTCAGTGTGCATTACCAAAATATTACAAGTGCTGCAAAATAGCCATTAGCACAATCCCCGTCTGACTTTCATGGATTGAATAGTCCCACTACAGTGTATCCTGTCTCTGCTCCAGCTGCATTTCCTATTCACGACAGAAATGGGTCTAATAGGTGAAACTAATAGCATGCCATTTGACGGCTGCTTTTACCCAAAGTGCCATGGCGTTTCATGAGTGCATATATTTTCAGCACAGGTGGCCCGAGTGCCAACTGAACCCTAATCTTGGTAATGTCAGAATGGCACTGTGCTCTATTATTTGGGCTAAGCTTTGAGATTTTAACTTTGCATTGGTCTGTATCTTTCTATTTCAAAGAGGTTGAGATATGTGCTCATCTTTGTATATAAAATACACCTTCTGTATGTAAAAAAAAAAAAAAAGCAGTTTCCAGCATTTATTTAATCAAAAACGTGGGTTGTGGATCTGACGTCAGCAAGGTGTGGGAGGAGGGGGTTTCAGGTGCTGTTCGACCCTCCAACAAGCACTTCAGTTGAAGCATACTTAAGGCCAGGTTCAGACAGACATTAGGCAGCCCCCACATTCATTTCAATGAGGCCCCTCTGATGGCACAGCGGGGGTGCCAAAGCAGAGGGCTCTGGCCAAAACATGAACGGTTGTCCAGCAAAAATGTAACCTGGGAACCAGACAAACCTACCCAGCTCATGATGTTTGATTTGCTCTGCCAGAAGTACCCGGCCACCCTGTTCAGCTGTAATTTGAAAAGGTTTGTGACCAGGCCACCATTTCTTTTTATCTCAGAAACTGCAGGTGTCACTCTGCACAATGTCACATGTTGCGTTACTCTGGTTGTAGCTCACATTTAGTTGCTGTGATTGGTTGTAGATTTCAACTATTGCTTCCAGAGGCATTTTGGTCTCCGCCCAATGAACTGACAGGTTCCAGACTAATTGCCTTTGTGAATTAGCCTGGCGATGTTGGTCAAGCTAAAATATAGAGCCTGGCTCAGGCTTTGCCACAACACAGTGTTACATGCAACTCAAATACTTGCAAGTGCACATTCTGGTACATTACTTTTTAACATGAACAGTGTAATTCCACTGCGATCATAGACACAAAGGATAAAATGAGTTTTGCTGTGATTACATTCCAGAGTTTGAAAATCCTGTTAGTATTATAAACTGCTGTGCTGCGTTTTGGTTTCTGATAAGAGAGTAAATCTGTTACTCCGACCAGCCTTGACCGATTTTTATCATCACACCAGAACATGAAGCCAAAGCCAAAGAGGTTTTTTTTTTTATCCAGTTCTGTTTTCAGTCTGATCTTTCAGTTTAACATGAGTCCAGTTACACTGGCTTCCTCTGTCTTCATGTATTGTGTTCAACTCACCCTCACTGCTGGGTTGGATATAGTCCAAAATGGCTCTGTTTAAGGGTTTTCTGACTACAAACAGTACACGGCAGATGATCAAGTCACAGGGGACCATTACGGCCATGCAGATGTGGAAGTTTAATTTGGGCTTGAGTTTTTCATGTGTTGCAGGAATTTCATTAACTAGTTTAGACTAGTTTTGACAATGTGTACACTGCCATGTATTTAACTGTGATCTGAAAATTACAGCTCTTTTTTTATTAAGTCCTGGGCCCTTGTTTCTTTAAAAGAAAAGAAAATGAGAAAATGAAATTTATTCAAATGCATTACAATTGTTTCTGTCCACAGTACTGTCTATTATAGATTCCCAAATTGTAGCGTTAAGCAATCATCCTCTAACCTGTGCTAATGTCGAAAACACAAGCTGCTGTCAAGTCCTGTGATTACAAGAAGTACAGCCCATTGAATGATTCTTAATGATGTTTTTGATCAATTACAGTGAACAATAGTGAATATTGGGTCTATGGTGCCAGGCCATGGGACAAAAACAAAAAATTAAGACACAAAATTTGTGTGCCACCGCAAAGTGGATACAGGTCTCAGCCTGGTTACCCCTATTACATTTGATGACTGCGAGTGACTCCAGAGTGACGCAATCGATATGAATTTATCAGCTAAATTCCTTTAATGCACTAAAGTCTACAGTATTTATTTTAGAGTAAATACTGGATATAGAGGTGTTCTTTAACATTTGGTTTGCAGTAAAGGGTTAACCCCTCACAATAACTAACTTTCTCTATTGCACATAACACTATAAAGAATATACCCTATACGCTTCAGGGGGGTAACTTTGAAAATGGTTAATATTCTAAGCAGGGCAGGAAAATTATGCCTGATGAGGGAAAAATAAGGTAACTTGGACTTAAATTAGAGCAGTCATGTGTCAACATAGCAATTAACAAGGCCCTCGCCGCCTATAGCTTAAATGGAGTGGGAGATTTATCAGGCGTATTAACAGCTTAAGTTTTCCACACCGGGGCCAAGACTCTGTGTCAATCAACACTCTCCGTGTTCCTCGTATCAGCTCCGGTCACTTGGCTGTCTGTGTGCAACAGTTTTTTCCTTTTGGCATCAAATCTTAAATGTCATAACATTAGATTTTTAGAGGAGATAGCTGGGAGTGATGAGCCTTGGCTCGATCGATACTGCTGCCCCCCCTCTGAACTGTTGCTGGTATTATTGGTGGTGCCCTTTTGTAGAGTCTGTCATCTGGTAACCAGGAAAAAAAAGTTTGGATGGCAGGTAGAGTGGTATACTGTGGCAATTGAAGGACAGTGAATTCATGTCTTTGTAGCGTTGGGGTGTCCAAACTACAGCGTGTGAGCCATGTGCGGCCCGTCATCTGAATTTCATGGCCTGTAAGTTATTTTAAAATCAAACTTATATTTGGCCCACTGACTACTGTCCCACTGAACTCAGTTAGGTGATGTAATGAGTCCCATGATGAAAACTATTAATATTATCCAATCAAAAGCACTTTGCCAGGAGTATCTAGCTTTTCTAGTAAAAAATACTAAGCAATACAGGGGAGCAATCTACCACTCAGAAGGAGCGGTTTTACTCTGAGATCTGAAATTGACCATTTTTTGAAAGAAAAATGCCACAGTCTTGTTGAACTGAGCAACCCTGAGTGGTGGGCTCCTTTAGTTGATCTCACTGGCCATCTGAACACACTGAAATGAGACAAGGGATTGGAAAAAGTGTTTCTGAGGGCCCGGGTTTCTGTATAAAAGCACACAACATTTATAACTTTATTCACTGATTTTGCTGAAAGTGGATTATATTCTATTGAGAAAATAGTTCAGTGATGTACACAGTTTCCTGTTGGACAGATAGCATTACTTTTTGTCAGCAGTTAGCTACTTTCACTGCTAACTGCCGCTGACTATGGCTGCTGTTAGCTAGTTTGCGCAGTTAGCCGTGCAGCTAGCCGTCCGATTCGCTAACTCTGCAAAATTATCCCAGGAAATTAGTTAAGTTAATTTCAGCATTTTAGGAGATGAAACTTTAAGACATGCTCTTAGGATAAAATTAATTTAATATTATGTATATAATAGAAATAAATATTTGTGGTAATATTTACCTATTATCAGCCATCCTCTAAGCTTTGCACTTATGGTGTTTCTTTAATAAAATATTTCACAATACAAAAGCAAAATGCTACAGACATCAACTTATAAAGCCATCAAGCTGCCCACATACTGTATGATCTGTAGTACTGGCAGCACTCACAGATCTAACAAACTCTGCTCCCAGTGTACATATTTCACACTGAATGAAAGATTCATGTGAGCTTGGTAGAATATCCTTTTTTAAAGCCAATTCATTGTTCCTGCAGATCAGCCAATATTGACCAAACAGAAAACAGCAGAACTCGATGAGTGGGGAAAAGGTAAAGATGGATAAGTGAGGAAAAGGAAAGAAAGAGTGAGTGAGTTCAGCAGAGAGAGAGAAAGATAGGCGTATAAATGCGACATAGTGAAGGAGCAGTAGTTGTAGCTCCAGCAGGCAGATTTAACTCTGGAGTCAGAATCACTTGTAATACAACTGCTCGTATTGTGGCCTTTGACTACCATGAAGATGAAGCGACAGAGGTCAACTTATATTAGACGAGGGAGAAAATGTCGGCAGATTTACCCCAACAATATCTCGGGGAAAGTGCTGACGGGACCAGGCCTGGGAAATGAAAGATCTGGGGCTTTTTCCACGGACCTTTATCATTGTAATGAGCCAGAATGGACAAGGGGCGAGCTTTGCAGGACGGTGTGATAATGTGCATGTTCGCAGCAGGTATGGAAAGATAGAGCAGAGAGGGGGGAGGGTAGAAGGGTGAGTTTTATTTCCTTCAGCCGTTTCATTAGCTCCTATTTCCCATTAATACAAGCATCTCCGGAGTCAGCAAACAGTGCAGGGTAAATGGAAATGAAAGCAGAGCGTCTCGCCATGCTTTGGCTGCCATCAGCGTGGTGCATTTAGTCGTGCACACAGGCTCCCATCACGGACAGCGGGAGCCGTCTGCGGCCAGCATTTCGCTGAAACAGCGGGTGTTCGTCATTTGTTTGGCGAGATTACATGGTGGGTGATCTCGTTTAGGAGGTTTTATTCTTTGTTTCACGCTGGATGGGTGGGCAATGTTTGGAGGGAAATGAAGGAAGGAGAACAAGTGTGAGGAATAAATACAAAAAGTAAACAGCAGAGATTGAAGAATGTCTGGAAAGCATAAGAATTATGCATGTGCCGTCAGATTGAAGCAAATTTTGAATAATGAATGAATGGAGCTGAGAAAAAAAAAGCAAAATTAGGTGCAATTATACAATATGTGTCATACATCTTTGAACTTGATCAAAAAGAGACTTTAAATTAAAGAGAGGAACTTTATGCCATTTAAAAAGGATGTCTTCATCAGTACACAAATAATAATAAATGAAAAAAATCAAACATGACAAATCCCCTCCAAGTGAATGAAATGAGCTTTGAAAGAGTTTTGAGGGAAAGAGAGCGGACTAAAAAAATGCACAGAAGGATCATAATTAGGGGGGAAAAAAGCTTCAAATGTCGGTTCCACTAGCTTAGACTTCTCCCTCCACCACGTCATGCAATCTGCCTTTCTAATTCCCCTAAGCCCCCCAGGCCAATTTTCTGCTATGCTAGCACTCTCCTTCCAAGGAAATGCTTATGTTAATTTGGTGGATAAAATACTCTCAGCAATTAAGCAATTAATGTGTCTGAAATTTACTGTTGTTGTTTACTACCTTTAAATATTGGCATTTTCATGCCTCCCTGACCAAGTCAGAAATGGAATAAACAAAGAAAACTACTTTTTTCATTAATGTTCTGCATAATTTGTGATTAACTGAATGGTCTCTCGGTTGAGAAAAAATACCAAATTATACAAATACAAAGGTACATAGACATTTTATTCAGAAATGTTGTCTTTATGTTGGGGGGTTGCATATCTCATATTTGCAAGTTTGGCTTTAATAGTGGTGTAGTATTTTCAACTCACATTAATAGGAGCAACGTTTGTGTAAACTTTCTTTGGCTGGTGTTTATCCTCCCCTAGCAAGACACTTGCTTTGTCTTTTTAGCTAGCTCTTCAACTGTCGGCAGTTATAAACAAGTCTTTAATAAAGGTTAATTTATCCAACTTCCTGTCATGCATGCCAGAATAAATTTGTGAACCCTAAGGGTAACAGCTAAATGTTCCTCTATGTTCACTAGCTAGGTGCTCACTTTGTTTGTCTGTTGTTTGGTGCTGTGCAGGTAGGTTACAGTGGGTTCATCGGTTTTGTTTGGTTTTTATGCTGAAGAAAAAGCTTCCTGCTGTGACTGGAAACAATGTTGTTGAGAACGGTGAGAATGACACAAAACAGTAAGGAAGTGTAAGGCAGTAATCATTTCTGTAGACCTCGGCACAGAGTTGGGTGATAATGACCTGTGGGGTTTTCACTACTAGCTGCCCATTTCATGTTTCAGTCATTTAATCCATAATATAGAAATATCGATATATTGCAGCTTTAATGAAAGGTAAAGTCGACAGCTTAAGTTAGTTCAAGGTTCCTTGCAATTATAAATATATAAGTCATTAATGGGGTTATTAAAGGGTTTTTACAACCATTCCAAGAGTTAAGTGGTCAAACAGTCCAGAGGAATTAAAGAGGTAACTAAAAAGACAAAGAAAGTGCTGGAGGAGGATGAACGGCAGTTCTATTCCTGCAGTCAAGAGGACTTTGAAACCAGACACTTTAAGGCCTTCATTTATATCCTTACTCCCAACGTTGATGAACAGTTAACGTAATGCGTTAAACACTTTCTTTTTTGTGTCTTGTCAAAACATTCTAAAGGAAAGAACTTGGACTCTTTTAACCTCAGTATTTCTATTATGGCTATGGCCTTGCAGTCTATAAAACAAAAAGTGGAAAGCCTTAACATTTACTGAAAAAAACACAGTCTGGTCTGTTTTAAATGTACAAGCCTGTCATGTGTGATCTTGATTAGATCCGCATGCAAATGATTATCTACTGTATGTAATCATAGCGGCATTTACAGCTTGTTTTTAATGTGCCCAAATGCATCTCAGGCCTCCTAGAGAGGTGCTTTGAATGATTACATATTCAATACGTCTGCAGCACATTTACACATTAATGTAATTGCATTTTTGCATAAAATTCTGATTATAGCCGAATCACCACCAGGAGCATACTGAGTTAAAAGTGAAATTGTATATATATATATTTTTTTTTTTGTAAAAGTCAAGGCTTGTTATTAATGCAACAAAGTCAGGACAGGGATCGACTGATGGGGGGAGGAGAGGGGGGGATGAAAGACTGGAGAGAGGATGAGAAAGAGAGAAAGAGAGACTATTGCTCATCATAATATAACCCAACATGGGCTGAGGAAAGGGATGGAAAATTACAGAGACTCCTAAGTGCACTTTTTGATGCTGAAAGAGCAGGTAAGGCTCTTTGAAACCAGCCCATCAGTGCTTTTTTCATGGCGTATTGCTGGGCCATACAGACATGGGTAAATAACACCTGCAGCACTCAGTCAGTGTGACCCAACATACAAACACCCCTCAACATCAGACAGGTATTCTGTGAGTGTGTGTGTGTGTGTATGTGTGTGCTAGTTGATGTGTGAACTTTCTTTCTTTCTTTCACACTGGAAGTAAACTCAAACAGTATGTTTCTCTCAGTTCTGGCCCTCACTTTACTCTTGCCTTCTTTGTTTCCCTCTGCCCCCTTTTACCCATTTTGAGCTCCAGTTTACCTTTCCATTCAGAACCACCATTATCCTTCCTCTAACATCTCAGGTCAGGCTGTATCCCAAGTCTTCTGACTCTTTTTGACCTTACCTTTCTTCACTGCACCTGTAAACATATCCCTGCTTTCCTGTTTTCTCCTTTTATCACACATTTTATCCAAGCTGTAAAGCCTGAAGCCGGGGTCAACAGTATAAAGTTCAAAGGTGACTTTCAAAGTTTAGCTTGGGTACATTTATAGATTAAGATTTCCTTGTTTAACCTAAATAGTGGTGGTGGTAGTTGGCAGAGTAGTTCACAAGGGAGTTACTAATTAGCATTAGCTGGGGAGGATACGCAATGCTATGCTATGTTACTGTTGGGCAGGGTTTGGTTTTGGCTCGTATGTTTAATTTAATACTGAGCTCTTTGGGTCCACATATTTAATTTGATGTCATCCATTTAATACAAAATACACCCAGGATTCAACTGAGAGCTATAAACAGCTTGCATCTGAGAAGGCACATTACAGTTTTTAGTGTAGTTTTTAGTGTAGTCTAATTGATGTTCACAACCTGTAGCTGCAACCTGAAAATGAGATCTGAGCAGCATAAAAACATCTACTGTTTATTAAATGTATCTGACACACTGAAACAACAGATGTAGCCTCCTTTTGCACAGCTCATTTCTGAGTTATTTAAATGTTACAATGTCATTAAAAGATTCCAATTAGTGTAATAGAGAACATCAACATTTACAGACTGCCCAGATCGGAAAGCCTCACTGTTTTCCTCCAATAAACCAGTAAACATGTACACACTAGAGAAAACGCTTAACTCACAATTAGCCAAGAGTTTCATTTTGTCAACCTATGGAATATGTATGAATTGTATTGTATATGGATTAATTAGACTCAGCAAAAAAGAAAAAAATCCATGTTGTGAGCTAAAATGAGAAGCCTAGAAATAAAGTATGTGTGAAAACCTTTTGACCCCTAATTACAGATAGTGCAGAGTAGACATTACTTCTTCTAAATGGCAAACATTCTGTCAACTCAATGACAGTTTATCAAATTTAAATTATATGTGTTCACATTGTAATTTGTATGTGAGTGTGAAGGTGTGCATATGGCTCGGAGGTTGGGGCATTCCCTCATTCCTGGTTTGAGCCAATGGTCCGTAAACTTGTCATTCATCTTGATGAGCTGTCATTTATCCTGAGGCTCAGTTAATGGCCACCTTACTGGCATACTAGAAGTAGACGGACCTAATGCAGCCAACCTGCAACCAACAAACCAAAGCTGGAGTGTATTTTTTCTACAGTCTTGTTATATAACCCCTAATAGTGCTTCAAGTTGAAGTGAAGACCAGAAAAGTATCTCTTAAAGCCCTCATCTTTGTATCCTGGACCGCATTTACACCTGTATATGTATATCTTAACTGGATAAGGAAGAACACATGTACAAAGGTGCCATCACATCATTCAGATCGCATACAGAGGTGGTCTGGCTTGTACTCTAATCGCATTTCAGCCCGGTGTAAATGACAACTCTATAGTTCTTCAGAAACAATGCCAGACAAGTTTAAAGGAAACCTCAGTTTTTTTTTTAATGAAGAAAATCAAGCCAAACTTTCTATACAAATAAAGTAGAATGGATAAAAAAATGTAGGTTGATGTTCTAAATTCTTCATGAACATAGACTACTGCTGAAAGAAGATACCGTTTTATCAGAGAAGCAAAAATATAAAATATTTTCATTACAAAATCTGTCCAGTGGCACTTTTAAAAGCCAATACATAACCTTTTTTTCAAAACTATATTGCCAAAAATGTACTTCTGAGAAAAATATTTTTGGTGATGGATTTTTTACAAAGGGACAACTGTCCTTGGCACTCAACTCATTTGAAGCTTTTAAAAGCCCAGGCCTTGTTGAAATACCAGTTGAATTGTATCAGAGCTTTTACCACAACATTACACAACAACTTTCTATGTTGGTATGTTTTAATAGTGCATCTATTGAAGGAAAACTATCAGGAACTAAACAAGAAGGACTGACTTCCCCCATTTTAAAACAGGAACACAATGGACAATGTAAAGACCCAACAAATCTCAGGCCATCTCTGGAGGCCAATTACATTTATTGTTACAATGCAAACATCCTGGCCAAATGTGTTGGCAAAATTTGAAAAAAGGGTCTTATCTAGCTTATTTCAACCGACCAATCAGGATT
>NW_023339707.1:4207058-4207537 GCF_004916995.1 Morone saxatilis | reverse complement strand
AAGCCAATGGGATTTTTCCATTGGATTTTGGATTATTGCGGAAAATAAGCTCTTTGGCGAACAAAGGTTTATGATACTTAGACATTTGTTAAGCAAGATAATCTTTGCAAATTAACACCACTTTATTGATTACACCATCACTAAGCTTTACGTGTTCAGTGTGCTGATGTTTAATGTACTCGACAACCATTGTATTCTCATTTAGCCGCCTTTTTTAAGACACATAAGAGCTTCAAAATTCCTGAGTGGGGTATTTACTGACATGAAAATCTCTTTCTTTTGGGATAACCACAGACCTTATTTCAGGCACCCAACCAAAAACCCATTCGTAAAAACCATTGCCTTTGAGGCAAAAGAACCAGAGGTGCAAAATTGCTAACTCATTTCCAGGTTTTAGGGCTCATTCATGTAGCACTCTATACTTACTTACATACTCAAGTCTAGAAGCTTGATGATCTAAGGAATACATGTAGCATTAT
>NW_023339707.1:4197640-4207009 GCF_004916995.1 Morone saxatilis | reverse complement strand
TACCATTGCCTGTCTCCTAAGTGTCTAAAAACCGATCAAATCAAGTCAACAGAGGAGCATAAAAAAAAGTGGATAAGGAAACACAGATAATAAGCTACAATACCTCCCACCTCCTACCATTCTCCACTCCGGGTCTTTCATTCCCACTGTCAAGATACTTTTCTGTTGGTCGGTGGTGTAAATTTGCATGTTGAAGTCCACTAAAGTTAAACACGTAGGCTTGGCTAGAGAGTATCCCACATGGTATCCCTTAACCTGATTAACATGATTAACATGACTGGTAACATGTCCGACAGCTCACCCTAACCAATGTAAATACTGAGATCTGATCACAAACAAAATCTGAGATGAAGGGGCGCCCGGTTAGCTCAGTGGGTAGAGCTAGCGGCCCATGTCCCAAGGCTAAGTCATTGGTGAAGCAGCCCAGGGTTCGAATCCGACCTGCGGCCCTTTGCTGTGTGTCATCCCCTCTCTCTGCCTCCCTTTCCTGTCTGTCTATCAAATACAGGCATAAAAGCCGAAAAAAATATACTTTAAAATGGAGATGAAGAACGCAAATGTGAATGCAAAGGCCTGCTATCAGATGTCATCATCCAAACAACATATCTGGATACAGATCACCTGTTAGTCCACAGCAGATATCCGGATATTGTACAAGAACACACACAAAACACACTACACTTATACTCTCCTCCACTTTGCCTCAACTCTCTGGCCCCTTCCTTACTGTATTCAGCCATCCATCACGCACAGCCTTGCTCTCCTCTTCCCCCCGACTGACGGGCATCGCTCCACTTGCCTCGGCACCCCCAACCATCCTCTGTCCTGATGTACAGATGGACAGATGGTTGGATGGATGGCAGGGACAGCGGAAAGGTGGATTTGTCGCTCCACCTCTGCGCTGTTATGATATCGAACGGCCGCCCACACCTGTCATCGCCGTGGTAGCAAATAGATTGCCATTACACTCAGCCACTTCACACGTCTGAATGGCTCTCTCTCTCTTTCCTTCTTATGCTCTTTTTCTTTTGTGTCCCTTAAGCTCCTCTCTCTCTTCCTCTCTCTCTCTCTCTCACTTCATCTCTCCAGAGTTTCATTTTTCTTTCTACCTCTGGCATATAAGCAACACTGGCGTGACGTTAACGATCAATTTAACAATATATATTGAGCACAGTTCCCGGGAGAAATTTGTAATCAAGAAGTGTATTGATCCAGTGTATTATTCTGTAGTTTGCTGTGAATGTTGGAACAAAGTCACATAATAACGCTTGATTATGGGCAGATACATCCCAGTTTTAGTGCAAAAAAAAAAAATAGACGCAAAGGTAATACATGGAATTGAGTTTCTCCGGAGAAAAAACAGTGACTCAGAGAGTTACTCAGTGGATTGGTTTTTACTTTGACAGTGTCAATCCAAGATAAACTCCTGAAGCTGTGTTCAAGTACAGCATGGAGTAAATTTTCAGGCTGCTTTGACCTCTTTGTATACTGCAACAACAACCAATTGATGAGTTTCCCATCTGACTCTGGGGACGTTTCCCTGTGAAGTAAACACTGACTCAGTGTGCGACAGTTCAGACAGACTGATTACCAAACTTACCAGGAAGTCTAGCTTTTAGGGATGAACCAACAAGTACACCATTATCTGTAGCTGTTCAAGCAACTAAATTATCTGTATTTGTATCTGCACTCTATTTATGAGTATAGGCTTGTTTGGTACTCGTAGTCGTAAAAAGTGCATTATCTGTAGCGGATTCTTATTTCAGTACTTGCTCGACCCCACTTGTTTTACTTACAGAATCTATTGTGCTCCTGTCTCTGTCCATTCAATAAGTCATACAACCTTGACTTAACACGCAGTGTAGAGATCCCCCCCCCACTCCTCCAACTCTTCCCACTCCCAAGGATGACCAGCGTGATAGAAGCACAACTAAAGTTCAAAGTGGCAGTTTTATCCAAGCAGAGATGAGCAGTGCCAACAAAGTAAAGTGTCTGATGCAATTCCCTAAACTTACCCGTCAGAAGAAAAACCTACGTTTCTACGTCTAAATCTAAAAAAAAAAAAGGTTTCTCATACATGTTCTCAAACAGAAAAACTATGACTACCCTAGATGCACAAAGCTCAGAATTTAGGGTGAAATTAAATTCCTAAATGTACCAAAAGACCAAAATTAACACACTAATAGGCAATTATTTTAACGCAAACATTTAACAAAAACATCCAATGCAGAGTTGTAACTAACATTTTCAACTCAACCAGATGTTTACCTCAGTTCACGTCACCCAGGGTATACATGCACCTGTTTTCCTGTGTGTGTCTTTGCATTGACTCTGTTGCTGTATGAACATAAGCTGTAAATATTGCTTCATGCACCAACATTCTGTCTTTCTTTTTGGTCCAAAGCTGTTTTCACGAGACTGAAGACTGTCTCACAGTAGGCAGTTTGGTGTGGATGTCAACTGTGAATGCGTGATACAGATGCATCACCAACTTCAGGACTGTGTGCAGCATAAAGGAGGCAACTTGACGTTCTTTGGAGAGCCACAACACCTTATTGCACTGTTCTCCTTCTTTGGAGAGGAAGTTGGAGCGAGGAGCAGGCCAGCTGTGCAGGATGCGCTCAACAGCTGGCAAGAGTGACAGCCACCTTGTGACAAGATGCCAGAGCACCTCTTGATAATCCATTTCAAAGAAACAGGCGAGGCTTGTGACATTTTTGGCAGACGATGAAAATTCCACTTTGACATCAAAACTCAAGGCTTTCAATTCATTGTTAATGCAGATGTGAATGATGTGACACTTGCATCCACACTGTAGCAGCCCTGTGTTTGCATGCTTTAGATTCTCAAACTATGAACAGAATTATGAGAATTCACTGTATCATATTCAAACCACTAGTTTTCACAACATCAGACTGTAGTATCGTCACCTCTATGGCATCTTCATAGAAGTCTAACAAGCCTTTCATGGTAACATTATGCTAATGGTGAGAATGTTTGGTTACCCTTTGAAGATCCAATACAACACAACCCTGTACCTAAACACCTGAATAGGTTGATTGCCAGTGACCCCCAAAATGACATTCTCGACCACTGGAGAGTACCAGTGAGATGTGTATCGGACCTTCACCTATCGGACTATAAAACAGTCACAGTTTGGTTAAGGTATCAAAAGCACTTGGCTAGGTTTAGGAAAAGATCATGTTTGAGTTAAAATAAGTATGTTATATAAGTGCCGTTCCTAACTTAACTTACATAATTTAAAACTTTAAATAAGTCAACATTAACAGCAACTTCACACAGGACACAAACCCTGTTTATAGTAGTATAATAGGTCAATTGCCAGTGACTCCCAAAACGACATATATGACCACTAGAGAGTAGCAGCGACAGGCGTGGACATTAAACACATGGTTACCATTGTGAAACGAGTACAGTTTGGTTAAGTTTAGGCAACTAAAGTGCTTGGTTAGGTTTAGAAAAAGATCTTGTTTGGGTTAAAAGAACAATGTCACATACATAAGTCATGTGACGTAACCTAAATAACTGAACCTCCTGCATACACAGACTTTCTCACTTTTTATACTGTTTCAGTCATAAATACTACAGCCACCCGAGGTTGGCGCTTAAGAATAAATGTAAATATAGGTGATAAAAAGTTGCTTGCACAATAAATCTATACGGTAGTTTTCTGGTGAGGACAAAATCATGTAGCAACATTTCTTGAGGTTTGGCAGCCAAAACATTAGGGAAACACGATATGGATTCTTTTTCAGCCAATGATTGGCCGAAACCAGCAAGATAACCAATAATATAATTTCTTATGTTAAAAAGAAGTTAACAACCTGTAATTTTTACACACCTGTGGGTAAGACGGCTGAGATGTAGTATTTAATGTTGATGTGATTTAATGTTTCTTAACTCTATTCTAACCAAATCTAACCAATGTCACTATTCTTAACACAACAAAAATAAACAAAAGTTCTGACCCTTCAAATGTTCATTTCATTTTTTCGTTCATTAAAAAACTTCACCAACATACTTTGACTTTCGAAGAACATAAAGTATATCAATTGTTTTGCATAAGAGTTCCAAATAAATGATTATTAATATCAACAAATAATTTATCAGCTTTAATTTAACTATCCCGATAATTTATAATAATATAAATTTCCCATTATTGGCCGATAATGTATCAGTCCCAATAATTATTGTATGTCCCTACAAAACTATAAAATACTATTAGATAGTATACTATTTTTTTTTATTCACATACCTTGAGAGAAGCAGTTTACTTAACATCTTGTTGTTACTGTTACTGTGGTAGTGTAGTAGTGTGTCACTGAGGTTACCCCACAATGTGGTTATCTTAGCTCAGCTGCAATTACAAGGCTCTCTTGAGAGGAGTCCTTATCTGGAGTGTTTTCTTAAGTTGCTTCTACAAATCCTTGTGTTTCTAACTGGCAGCAACAAACCTGTCTGCGTTTCCCTTCAAATTTGACAGGACAAGAATGCAGACAAAGGACGCTTTCAGCTGTGAAATGTTCAACTTTCCAAAGCCAAGTTCTGAATTCTGAGTAATTACAGTGTTTAAACTGTACACTGTGAAATTCTTGTATGAACGATTTATGATTATCTGTTAGAACATCCAACTGGCCTCACAGGTCCAATAGTTAATGTGGAATATTTAATAAGGATTTGCAGCCAAGTTTAGGCACAACACAAATTGCAATTGTCCTTATTTACTAAAGAAGTTCTGCACGTGTAAATTGGAAGAAAAGATCAGAAAACTCCATGTTTGGGCTCATGCAAGATATACAATATACATACTTAACGCATTCACTGTTCAGAGGCATAAAATATGGCACTGTTCTATCAAACATACAGAAGGAGAGACACCAGCCAGGTCAAAACAGTGAGCAAGAGAAAAAGGGAGAAATAAATGGTAATACATCTCTCACAGCAAATTCAAAATATGCATTAGAGTGTTACCTTACAGTAGCTCTCCATTCAGCACGAGACAAAAGAGAAGCAAAGAGGCAGTCTCTTATTGTTCAAATGATTGTACCTTTCTGTTTTCCACAATAGGCCCCTGCTTGAATATGTATTATTCCTGATGCTTAATGGCTGAGGCAGCCAGTAATATTCAATAGGCCATTATTATTTGCTATTTTCATTATTATTTTGTTATCTGTTTACAGCAATGATCTAGTCAAAGAAGTTCAAAAGTCTCATTCACTGATCACTGACCTTTTGTTTGAGCTGACATCAGGTTATTTAATATTTTCTTCCTTATAACCTCCCTCTAGCAAGACGAATAATACACTTGCATTTTTAAAAATATCTTTCAGCTATCTCTAAAAAAATATTCCACGTCAGCTTCATTTCTTTCTAGACATCAGATCTTATCTTGCTGGACTTTATGCAAATCAGATAAACTGCGACTGGGCTTTGAATTTTGAAAATTGAAGGATTACGGTCGCTGACGTAATTTGCAGCATGCTTCGTAAATGTCTGTCTATGTGTTGATGTATAAACAATGGCAGGTATTTAAAGAGATGGTGCTTATGAAATGCATTTGGAAAAACTAATTAGTCATATTTAAACGTAATATCTTGGAGACAGTGTTGAACGTTGTACCATACCAAAACATGAGCTGACTGTATTGTTACATTCCAAGCAACAGCGTTCTTCAATGCAGAATGAAAGTGTAGAGATCCATGAAGATTTAACTGTCAGAGCTGTTTTGAGCTGTTTCCAGGGGGCCGGAACTTCTATCTGCACCCCTGCTTCTCACATCCATGGGAGGTGATGGATCAAAAGTTCAGAGTAAAATCCAAAACGTCTTCTTAAACAGCAGCAAGTGAGCGAGAAAGCTGGACTCGCTGACACAACATACGCGATAAAAAGCACATACCCAGTTTTAAAATGCACGCCATTAGTGCTTCTCTTAAGTCTTGTGTGTGGCATAAATGCAACTTCTGTTTGCAGCTTCGAGTGTGTTCTGAATATGGCTATGAGTCTGTGTGTGTTTGTGTGTGTTTGCCCTAAGAAGTCCTCCCACATTCACCACTGAGCGCCGCATGAAATAACTCCTCACTGTTCCCACTGGCCTCGTATCCAGCAGCGCTCAGTGTTTTGCCGTTAATGCACTGACCTGCCGGGAACCCTGGGTAAATGGGGGCCCCGCTGTTGCGGCCAGATCACAACACAACAAACTAAACAAACACAACAAGCGGGGTTCAAACTCAGAGGAGACCCTATCACAACATGAATGGAGCATTCTCTATATTCACATTTACATTAGGGACGCTTTAATTTCTTTATTTTCAAATAATTGTGTCTCAGAGGATGCGTCTGGATGTGAGTGTGAGTGTGTGTGTGTGGGTGTGAGCACATGCAAGTCTAGCGTAACGGGTTTGTTTGTTCTCTGCTGAATCCAATCACAGCGGAGTTGTGTACACAACACACACCACTCATTACTAGAGTATCCAAGCCTCCGCTGTGAAGACATGGCAGGAGTCAAGCCGCTCTTCTCAGTGTCGCTGCTTCCTGCAGTACAGCTTTGACACACACACACACACAAACACAATGCCACACACACACAGGCACAAATCAGTCTCCGTGTTAAGATCACCTCTGAGGAAGCTAAGCCATTTAGCTCAGCTGTAGCATTTCCGTTTGAGCTGCCGTTACATGTCTGTGGATGTGTGTAATGTGCGTTCATTTCCGTCACTAGATTAGTCAACTAAGACCTGTAATTGATGAGACACATAATATCAGAGAAAGACTTTAAAGCAGAGGTTTAGCAGATGTAGAAGTCTTTATCTCACACTGCAGCTCCACGCTGCTGTTGGCTGCTCTTAATCTCACATCCAATGTGAAAACACAAAGAAGTGGCATTTGCTCACAGAAGTGATAAGATTTGCGACATGTGAAAAACTGAAGTTCACATTTTCTCTGTTATATCATTAAATAGAAACTGTTGTTGTTGTTTAGTGTACCCATGACACGCACAGACAACTATTACTGTATTACTTTGGTGCTGTAGAAAATTTTCAGGCAAGTTCTGGAGTTGTAATGAGCATCTTTCTTCTTTCTTTGCTGTCCACCCTGATACCGACGTATTGCATTTAATGCGTTGGTATCAGGGTGGACAGCAAAGAATTTCATTGCACAGAGGAAAACTTGCTTTCTTTTGTTGCAAATGACAATAAACATCTTGAACTTGAACTTGTCTGTTTTTCCATGATTTGTAAGCAAATTCACGGATGCTCATTCATGATGGAGATCAGAGATATATTTGCCTATATTTGCTTACATTTGAGCAAATTGGAATCATTAGCGAATCTATTAGCAGTGTACCCATGGATGTACAGACAACTATCACTGGGTTACTTGATGTGATGTTTCCAAAGCAAGTTCCGGAGTTATAAGGAGCATATTTTTCTCTATGGTTCGTAAACAGATTTATAGACGTTTATTTGTGACAGACAACAGAGATCACGTACAGAGAGAATGATATTCCAGTGTAAATCATACTGAATCTAGCAACATTTATCATGTCTGTGTGTTCACACTTGACTGAGTTATGTTTTCAAGAAGGAATATGATTTTATTTTGACGCAAATTGTGTCACTCTGTGGCAAGGGGTTAAGCCAAGATGGTACAAAACAGTTTGTGTCCTGCTTGTATGATTTCTTTAAAGACCCCCTCCAGTCAAAAACATGTTTTTCTTCTTGCTCCTACAGTGTGCTGTTTGAATGATATATGTGCAGAGTTTGACTCTAGAAGGATGTTTTCACATTCATTTGTTGAAAGTAGAAAGTTTCTCTGTGCTCCCAGCAGGATTTGTGAACGTCAACAAAAAGTCTGGAAGTCAGTCCTGGTCCAGTATGCAACTTGTACAGTGTGATGTAGAAACTTGAAGCCACCAGTTCACATCCACTGAGAATGGACTTAGTAGGAAGTAGATAACCTGTTGCCCAGAAGTTAAACTTATTTATAGATTAATCGAGAAGATGGCGCTGATGTCATTTAAAATATTTTAACAAGATAATTGAACTTTGTGAAAAGAACATATCATTTTCAAAGTAGAGCAATTTGTATACATAAAAACATGTCTATAGGGGATCTTTAAAAAACAAGTGACCAGTGTGCCTTACATAACAACATACACAGTCTATAGCAGAAGCCATGCTCCTATGTTTGTGTGTGTGTGTGTGTGTGTGTGTGTGTGTGTGTGTGTGTGCGTGCAGTTAGTACGGAAGTCAAACTCCTGCCAAGGGCACCTGTGAACTCCTCCTGCAGATGAAAGCAAGGTTGTTGTTTTGTTTTTCTCTTCTGACAGAAGGTTGTTGTGTCGTCCTTCTGTCCCTCTGTCATCACGCAACTTCCATAATCTCCTTATGGAAATTCATAATCATAAACCAGCACAACAACAGGCTGCGGCTCCCCCAACGTAGGTGCATTGCGCGATGAAGTGAAGATGTAAATAAATAATATTAACAAGTGTCATCTCGCGGGCGAAAAATAAAAAAAAAAGCTGAAGGAGCTCTTGGGGATTGTGACACATCCCGTGTGGCTTCACTGTTTCCACTTGTCAGCTAAAAAAAATCTAATCCAGCTGCTTTTCACCTAAGAGCTTAAATACGCAGTGCCGCTGTTTCAGGATAATTTTGTCTGGAGTGGACTTAGCATACATCAGCCTCATTTTACGCTCCTTATCTCTCCTCCCTCTTCCTCGTCACCCTTTCTTTGATTCACTCGACTTTGTTTTTGCGCCTTGTTGACAGATCCCGTTCTTTTGTTTGTTGTTTAAACCAAGTGAAGATTTAAGCCCCGCACTGACACAGCTTTTGGCCTCGGAGCTGAACTGTTTGACTCCAGGCAAACAGCTTTCTCTTTTTCTTTTTTCCCTCTCCCTGCGCCCAGTGTAATCCTCACAGATAAAGCAACCTCTTCGAACACAGCGGAGTGTAGCAGTTGCTTAGGCAACAGACTATCCCATCTAATCCAACCTGTTCCCATCTCCCCACAGTCTGAATACCTGTCGAATTGAAAGGCTTCCTAAGCTCACCGCTTGTTAGCCCGGAGTCTTGCGTATAACATTTTCAACTAAGATTTCAATAACCCCATGTCTGCTTATTCATCAGCATTAAAGCTGGAACAGCCGGCCTAACTGCAGAACTACGGGGAGGAGATTGAACTTTTAAAAAAAAAAAAATTTTAGGCAACAAAAAATTCAAGAAGCAGCGGTTTCATGACTTCCATTTCAACGTTTACTCACAACAGCGTGTCCAGCAGTTGAGAATTGGCCGCACTAAAAATGGATTACCGCACAGAACAACACATTGTTTGTCTTTGTGC
>NW_023339707.1:4169310-4197540 GCF_004916995.1 Morone saxatilis | reverse complement strand
GCCCACCCAAAAAAAAAAAAACATTCTTCAATTCAGCTTCAGTTCCCACCTCAGAAAGAAATGATGGGGGAGAGATGATCTGGCCAAGCGTTTTATAATCTTCCCTGGGGTGCCGGGAGCAGCAAAGTGTTGGGGACATAGTATTGATTTATATAAAACTCAATGTTCCCTCCGCTGCCCAGATCTGAGTGTGTCTGGACCGTGAGAGCGATAAGGGATTGGACTAATGTGAGTGCAGGGCAAAAGGGCCTTGATGCCAAATGGATAAGCTCAGAGTTTTAACAACCTGAAAGTTTGCACTCTCTCTGCTGTATTTTATTATTTTTTTTCGTCATTGTGTCTCATCGTTACAGTGCCGAGTCTTGATGAATTGCAGCATTAAGGATTATGTTCTCCGAGAGATGCCCCTGGTGATTTGGGGTAAAAACTGGAATATGTCAAGTCACAGTCTGAGTGGAACTAGCAGCTACTGCATAGATAGATTTTGGCCAGATTTATAAGCCTAATTAGGCCAGCCCACACAGGCACAGACAACACTGCAGACCTTACCTTGTCATAGTTTTTTATCTAATGTTATCTAAGGGTTGCTGAATCTTGAAAATGTTGCTGGGGTGGCATACACAGGAGTTGATTGGGTACAAAATCCATATAAATACAGTATACTGCCTGCAAGGTAGGAGTTCAACTTAGGCTATTTTCAGAAAAAGGAACATTGTAATTTCCAGCTCAAGCAAACAACTGAAGTCATTTATAAACATTTTAATGTCAAATTTCATTCATCTAATTGTCCGTCTAAGCATTTGCATTATTATTTTCCAATTATCCACACTGGCTAGCAAGTTGCTTTTCTTTAATTACTTCATTATTTTTTCTTCCCATATATAATAAACACAACCTTAAGGATCAGTTCTATTGTTCATGTGTTAATTAACGAATCCTATTAACTGAAATATAGGAAACTATAGTGGAACTTGTTGTGTTTGTAAGAGGAATCACTGAGGGCATTTTAACAGAGAGTGCATATGTATTGTATTTATATCCTTTAATTAAAGATCCCCACCAGACATGCATTAAGACACATATACGAATACTCTGCTTGGAACAAAAATGTGTGTCTGATATGTTAGCTCAAAGAAGTATAATTTTCACATTAAACTCCTTAAAAAGGCATCTTCTGCTTCTACCTCAATAAAAAATCCAATGTTTATGTAAAATTCCTGCTGGATACAGGATGTCTACTCAGGTTCATTCTCAGTGGATGTGCACAGAACAGGAAGAAACACTGATTTTTGAGTGGAGGGGAAGAAGTCATACAAGCAGGAATCAAACAGTTTCTTGGCTTAACCCCGTGCCACAGAAGTAACAGGTAAAAGTACCAATACCACAATGTAAAATACTCTATTATCAAAAGTCCTGCACTCAGAATGTTACTTAAAGCTGCAGTAGGTCATTTTTATAAAAATATTTTTGTCATATTTGCTGAAACTTTCACTATAGTGATAAAGTATAGTATAAAAATATCAGGTTCCTCTGGAATGAGACTCAACAATCAGCCATCATAAAGCCACCAACCCACAGCATCTTTCTATCTTTCTCAGCTCTAATTGGTTGTTTTTGTGCCGTTAGGTTTTAAAGTATAAAAAGTATCAAAGTATAACCAGTAAAATGTACTTAAAATATAAGCATCATCAACACGTAAAAGTACTTATTGTGCAAAATGGCCTGTCAGTATTATATTATTATATATTATATGACTGAATTATTATTACTGATGCATTAACATACAAGCAGCCGCAATTCAATGTTTTAGCTGGCCAAGATGGAGCTAATACAAGTTATTTGGTACACTGTTGGGTAGTTAAATCTATAACCATTAATGGTAAATGGACTGTACTTATATAGCACCTTTCCTTTCTAGTCTTTCGACCACTCAATGCGCTGTGCACTACATGCCACACTCACCCCATTCACACACAGAACACTCACCAGCAAGTTAGGGTTCAGTGTCTTGCTCAAGGACACTTCGACATGCAGCGAAAGGAGCTGGAGATCGAACCGTCAACCTTCCAGTTAATGGATGACCCGCTCTACCTCTGAGCCACAGCTGCTATTAAAAAATTCTGATCATATGTGTTGTAAATTACATCATCATGGAGGGGTGAAAAACATACCAAAGAGTTTTAAAGGAAATCAAAATGTGAAGTTGTTTTTAAAAAGCTGGAAAATGTTTAATATTCCAAGTAAGTAAGTAAGTAAGTAAATTTAATTTATAAAGCACATTTAAAGCACACAGTATAAACTAAAAAAGGCAAATGATACAGAAAAACACATTGGACCAATAGTCAATAATTCTATAAAACATGAATAAAAGAAAACCTTCAATATTAGGCACACAACACAGAAATACAATAGGAATGAAGGCAGGAGAGCAGGGTTAGTGAACAAGGAAGCCAGGGAGTAAAGTGGTTTTTTAGCCTGGATTTGAATGCAGAAATGGAAGGGGGCAGATCTAATATCCAAGTAGGAAACTCCGTGTTAGCTCAGAGTGCCAGAATGATCCTGTTATCTGGTCAGAGAATGGATTCGAAGAAGTGGTTGAAGGTTTTGCACAATTTCATGTAAAGAGCGCTCCCACTGTTACAGTATAGTCTGTTCAATATTGTTCATGTTTGTCAGCTTCTATGATCAACATTTCCATGATCAGTTTGACGTGTGTTTAGAGTTTCAGTGTGGGGCTCGGTGACAGCTGATAGTCTTAGACTGATGGCTTTTGATGGAAAATGCATTTCGTTATTATAATTTTTCATGATCCTGTGTAGCTGATAAATACAACTTATTACATTCTGTATTGACACAATACGTTATGAGTGAAGCTTTGCCTGTTTACACTGCAGTCATCTGAGGTTTTGCACTAATGAAACACGTGTGGCATATATCTAGTGTGGAGTAAATCTTAAATAGCAGAGTTTTCATACACAGAAGCCCCTCATTCTGAATATTGAAATATAATATTCAGAATGAGGGGCTTCTGTGCTCTTAACTTATACATACAGAATATGCTAACATTCTTGTTAGCCATAAAATCTGTAGCATGTGGTAAAGAGTTCTGGAAAATCAAGGATGACTGCAACATACATATTTACCATTTACGTTATATCACATATACTTAGATTGCAGAATCTAAAAATTTTCACATGTAAATCAAAGAGCAGACTTTTGAATGTTGCACAAGTTGTGTAGTCCACCACAGTGGATTCAAATCTATTTCGTCAAAGTTTGAGATCATTTTCTGCATGAAAAGAGTCATTCCTGTCAAATGTATTTAAATATCCATTTCAGTCACAATCTTTGTCAGGAAAAATGTTTTAAATGGTTACCCTGCTGATATAATGTATACCAACAGGCTGATCAAACACACCCAGGGTGATCTCAAGTAATGCTGAAACGAACTACTTCTCATTATACATTAATCTAAACTTTTTCCTTATTAGTCGATTCATTGTTTAATATGAATGGTCAACAAAGAAATAGTGACCCTGGTCTCTAAAAAGTTCTCAGAGCCCAAGGTGACTTTTCAAATGTCAGTGTATATTTAGATAATATTGATTTGTTTCCCTAATTATGTAGCTCACAGGCAGAAGCGCTGCATTTTTGTACCACAAGCAAGTCGTAGGGGAGGAGCTTGAGGTGGATGCTGGATGTACAACATGCAGGAATCTGGTACCAGAGACAGGGGTTCACATCCCAAGACCAGAGTGCAACAAAAGCACTCTGGTTGCTCTCAGGGAAAGATCATGGTTTCAGTTTAATGTCAGTAGGAAAAATAGTAGCCAATTCATGTCTCGAGCCTCAAGTCACAACATGGCAATCTTGGTTTGACTTGAAATCTCTAACCTACAAGTGCTGTGAATAAACATATTGTAGGAAAACAAATGAAATACAGCACGCTGACACTGAACTTTTTACAGATATATTCAGCATCAACATTTATGCAATTTTCCAAAAACGTTCATTAACAATGTTTCCTCATTATGGTATTATCCGGGCTTCATTAGGTTTAGAGCTAGGTAAAACAAAGACTAATCTTCAGATTATTTTCTAGATTAATCAATGAATCGTTTGGTCTATAAAGAGTCAGAAAATCCTGAAAAACATCCATCCCAGGGGATTTCTTTAAATGTCTCTTTTTTTCAGTCCAAAACCCAAAGACATTCAGTTTCCTAAGATATGAAATGGAGAAAAGCAGCACTTTTGCATGAAAAAGGACTTCAACACCTAATTGATCATCAAAATAGTCACTGATTATTCTTCTGTCAATCGACTATAATCGATTGGTGGACTAATTGTTGCAGCTGTAGTTCATTATATCCATAAACAACGCAGAGAAGCCGCTGATTTGCCTGATTAAAAAATGTAAACTCTTGCAACTGAATAATCAGTTGCTCCACTAATGGTTTCAGCTCTGATCTCAAAACAACTCGTAAACAATAAAACAACAATTACCCTTCTTCGTCAGTGCTGCAAGGCAAGGAATCTAATGCCCTGAAACCATCATGTGACTTTAACAAAAATTAATGACTTGATGCTCAGTGTGATGGATTAGGCAACATTGGACTATAGGTAATTAAATAGAAGCCTGGGGCTGCCTAGAGCAGTGGGAAAAATACAGCCAAAAATATAGAAATGGGCAGCACGCATTTGAAAAAGATCAATGATTTGTTGTAAAGGAACACTCATACAGGTAAATCAAATCTATCAATCACATTTATTCATTGAGCACATTTAAAAACAACCCCTGTTGAAGTGCTGTACAGACCAGCAGTCATTTTGAGACATACATTTATTCTCCTCTCCTCAGCTAGGTACACTGACTGTGATATAGATTAATATGGTAAATTAGTAATTACACAGTGGTGGTAACTGTACAGCAGATTCCTGTGTTCTTCCTCTTTGATGTAAAGGGCATGTGTTCTTTCCAACAGTGAGTTTGTGTTTAAAGCTTTATTATGAAGAGCAACTTTTCCTTTTTATATACTTTGCTACTTATATGAACTCGGCTTTATTGTTTTATCTGATTCATCACCAAACAGGTGAACACACTGTGTGCACCATGTGGCGTGCTTTGTGTTTGCCTTTCAAACATGAAACCTCGACTCCTTCAGCGCAGCTCTCATCCGGTGTTTCCATTACAAAGGGGAGCGCACACGCTTTGATGGAGAAGGTACTCTCTCGCTCCCTCTCTAAAACCCTAATGATACCTGCTTCCAAGCCTATTTCAGGGACATCAAAGGATCAACTAGCCTAAGTGCTCATGCCACAGTGGTAAGGGGACATATTGAAGCCCGTATTTGGAAACTCCCATCATTATCATACTGATTTAAGGAGAGTTATTTTTCTATATGTGCCGCAAAAGAGGTTCAAGAGGCTCCAGCTGCCATGGTGTCTCTGGCGTGAAGCAATGGCGCCATCATATGGCCAGCAGAGGTACAGCCCGAGCTGCTAGTGGCTGATTATGTGTTTGAATAAAAGATGAAAACTGCAGGAGATGGAGAAAAGTAGGACTGGTGGACTTTATGCATGGCTCTAGATAGAAATTGATTTTTGACTTGGAATAAGAGTAAAGGACAGATTCTGAACCAAGCGTCCTCCTCTCACAGTGAAATCCTCCCTGCTGTTTAAAAGTCCGAAGAAGACACATTCATTGTCACCTGTTCCGTATTTACAATAAAATGCTGCCGCTGCTCTCTGGTCTTCTGATATTATAAATTTCTTCCAGGAATCAATAAAGTGTCATATTTTTGTTGACTGAAGAGAGCTCACCTGAGTCATGTCAACTTGTGATTTTCTCTCACGGGTTGAAAAACATCCTCCAACAGCATCTGCTGCTGGAGGAAGGCCAGAGTGATACATCTGTTGCTAAGCAACCACTTTGACTCTTATTTTGTTGTGCAGGACCACTAACTAGATTTTCAGTCAAGGTTGCATCAGTTTGGTTTGATTCCTTTGGAACGCTGGAAACATGCAGAAATCAAAGATATAAATGTGATTATTTATTGATAAGTTGATGTTAGCTCTCATTACTAAATATATAAGAAAACACATTTCATCATTCATGACATTATAGATAAGCTGCGAATGTGGAAATAGAAAGTAGCTTAAACTCTGTTTTATAATGATGTTTGGTGCAGCTGACTACACAAGACTTAGTTCTTTCTTTCATACATCAGCACAGAAATCTTACATCAGGGGTTTTAAGAGTGTGAGGTGTGGCGAGGAGTGGCAAAGATACTATGTGCTACAGCTGCATGCATGCGTTCTACGAACAGGAAGTTAGTTATTATAGTTTGGCTGCATTGGCTGTGACACACAGCTCATTGAGGCAGTAAGGCCATTTAAAACCCTTAGCGCCTGATAGCCCAACACTGTGTCACACCAAAGCG
This sequence comes from Morone saxatilis, assembly GCF_004916995.1. NCBI lineage: Eukaryota > Metazoa > Chordata > Actinopteri > Moronidae > Morone > Morone saxatilis. Next base: position 4,191,100 of record NW_023339707.1, on the reverse strand, counting down.
TGTGATACACACACCGGTCCACCGAGGCACTGTCACATTCTCAGCACATTCTCAATCCACGGTAGTTAGCAACAATAAATATGCAACGTCCAGTTACACTTTCAAAATAAAGCTTGCTGAGTTTGCAGTTTGAAAACTACTTGGTAAGGTTTAGGAAAAGATCATAAGTTACATTAAGAACCTGATATAAGTCAAGTACATTACTTAATTAATTTAAAAACGTACGTTAAAGTATGTTATCACACGGACACTGAATCCATGGCAACCTCATACTTCCTGTTCACAACCCTCAGTGCAGTTGTCTCATTTTTGTTTGAGGGCGGGTCCACAGTGTCAGATCAAAAAACAAAATATGGATAAAGCAGCCAAGTATTTCCCCTCAATTACTGCAACCTCAAATTCAGAAATTAACATTAAGATAACACATTTAATGATGAAACCTTTGGCATTGGTTTTAATCATCATAATGTGTAAAACGTGAAATTGATCATCTTCAGTGCTACAACAGTTCTGCAAGGCTGTTTCAAAACTATTTTGCCTTTAATGGTCAATGGAATGAATGCAGGACTTGTTTTTCTTAGCTACTGTGAACAGCATAATAGCAACAAATAGTTTCCACTTTGAACCTGTAAATCAAGGCCTTTTTTTAATCTCCATATATTTCCTGATGCATCATTTTTAAGTAGTTTGATTACTGTGATTAGTTCATTTTAGTATCTTTACTACTGTGTATTTGTCTCTCATTTCTACAGTGCTGGGACCTGAAAGTTTGATCTTTCCCGTCCTGATCTGGAGGCAGCACTTGGAACAACGAGTGACCTAACAGGTAGGCGCAGTAATGTAGTGTGTGAAGTATGAAGGCCTCAACGTGCAACTGTAGCCTCAATGAGTGACTTCCACTTGGCTTTGTGGGTAAACTTCATTTCTAGTTCTCATACACACACCGCATGCAATGTTACGTTCCAAATAGCAGCCCACACGTGTTGCACAAGTGCCCTTGAGCATGGCACTGAACCACAAACTGCTCCAGGTACCTCTGTGAAAGTTAGCGCATATGTCAAGGGCTGTGTAGGTGTTCACAGGGGGAAATAGGAAAATACAGGTAATACAGATAGTAAGTGAATATAATCCACTATTTTTGTGGTTGCTTTTCAACTCCATGACAGTAGAAAAATACACATTACCTTCAGATGTCTGCTGTTAACAGAACAATAGGTCATAAGGTGAAACGCTCGTGCAACGATTCCCACAAGGCGTCCGTCACTGCTTTTGTCTTCTTTTGGATTTTACTAAATAGCTTTTTGATGCAAACACAAAGAAAGCATAACACAACATGTGAACCCCCCCTCCATATTCTCTCAACCATGCACCGCCCTCAAACAGCCAGAGCACAGACTCCTCAACATGAGTTCCTCTCAAAATTGTCTAATGCTCTAATGTTTGCACCTGCAAAATAGAGAAGTGCAAGCTGTTAAATCCCACTTTCACTGTGTGACTGTGTAACTCTTGCTGAACAGCGTCCACTGTGGCCACAATTGGAAATTACAGGGTGATAATACATTGAATTTCTCTTAATTCCCCAAGGTTCTACGGGGTCATTTTCTTCAAAGACATCATCATTATTAGTGTCTAGACTGAGAGTGAGTGGTAATGGGACCACAACAGAAAACAGTATGCCTGTGCAGTGTGCCTCGTTTGTAATAAAGCCATTGGAATGTTAATCTCTGACATGTTAAGATAAGATAAGCCTTTATTGATCCAATTCAGGTGTTGCAGCAGCCAAGGACACAAAATAAACAGATAAATAAAGAAAGGTAAAAATATATATAATTTATTAGTATAGCAGTATATAGAATAAAAATAAGAATAGCAATAAAAATATAAAGCATACAAGAGCAATTAAACTCAAAATTACAAGGCAAGCAGTATACATTATGTTATTATAATATAATATAGTGTAATATAGCGCAGAATAATAAAGTATGGAATATTAAGTATAAGGTAAAATGTATAAATATAGTATACCATATCGTACAGTATAGTACAGCAATATAGCATTGAATATATAGAATATATGAAATAGTATGATATATAATAAGAAGAATAAATAAGAATAATAAATAACAGACAAATATTGCAAACCAACAGAAGGATCGGTTTCCGGTATGTACTCATTAAAGCATGCACATTAACTCATATTAAAGGTCCAGTGTGTAATATTTAGGAAGATCTATTGGCAGAAATGGAATATAATATTCAGATTTATCTTTTTATTAGTAGATATTATACTTATTAGGATTTGTGCTTTTCTTACTTTGGCAAGTTTCAAGGCCATCGTAGTTTGTCCTTTACTCTTGGAAGGCAGAGATGTGGTTGCAATCTGCAACTCCACTGCTAGAAGCCACTGAATCTTACACCCTGGTCCTTTGTTGTCCTCTGTTGTTGCAGTTAGCCACTGTTAACTGTTCAGTTAACTGCCAGATGGCTGCCAGAGTCACAGCTGTGGAACAATGTGGTAAAACTTCAAGCTTCTTCAGCCATTGCAAAGTCCTTAACCACATTGTTCATTTTAATGCCGAAAAGGACTGAGTAGAGAATACTATATTTTTTGTAGCTGGCTCTGAAAAATCGCCCTTGAGTAGTCACTCACAGTTGAAGTTGTTGATCTTGATGTGCTGCTTATCTATCAGGCCCTGAATCCTCATGCAGTCCACAAGATTGCTTTCTTCTTTTTCTGAGTTCTTCCTTTCAGTTTTCTTCTACGCACTTTGGTATCCTGAAAAGTTTCTTCAAACTTCAAACTACAATCAAAAATGAGTCACTCATGATAAAAGAAGCATGTACAACAATGCCAAACAAAGGCGCAAAGTCAGTTTTGGGTGCAGTGTACGCGTAGGAGCAGAGTCTGGATCCACAAAGATATTCTGCACATAACTGCCGCAGCATGAAAACACCCATCTTTACAAATTATGTAATCTAACTCTAAAATACAAACATAGAAAAAAGTCAACACAATCTATTTCCAAAAACACTCTGGAGACATCTCTTAACTGGAGAGCTGTGACATTCTATTATGTTAAAGGTGGAAATATTAAGATTTCACTTTCAGCGTTTTGTTGTTGGCGACAGTCAGGTAGCAGAGAGAATAATTCTCCTTATTTCTGTTGTTGTGACTGCGGAGAGGAAAGTGACAGATTGTTTTTGGCAAGCTGCTAATAGAGTGCAGAGCACGGTTTCAGCAATGACAAGTGTCTCCATTTTCAGTTTGAATTTGCAGAGGGGACACACTTCCATTACAAACAGGACAGACCCGGCTTGTCAAGTAGCATAGAGGGAGTCTGGGACACTTACAGCGGCAATATGAAACTATTCACATAACAAAGAGTGACAATAAAAACTTCTGAAGGTGGGAAGAATCTTACTGGCTGGGTTTTCCTCTCTTTGAGATTTGTGAGTCTTGTGTTTGAATAACTTTTAAATATTTGATACATTACTTTCTGCACATGGCACAGTGAAGTTGCAGTTGTTAAGACCCCCCACCCCGTCAAACCATTTTTCCCCACGCTGACCACGGAATTGAATCCCACCAGAAGCCTTTCTCTTTGCACTCAGCAACTCAGACCTCCTTCAGTCTTTCCTACTGTTACAGAAATATAAGATAGTGAGGAGAGTGGACTTCCGTCTCTGCTGAAAGCTACGGTTGGTGTGCTCAGTGACCAATTTTCTCTTTTCTCAACACAGATATCAAAGCCCCCCCTGACCTGTTGCTCTTTGCTGCAGTATTCTTGCACTTTCATGACACCTTAAGTGGACTGCAGCTACGTTTCCAGCCAATTTTGCAAACTTGCACCGAATTTTGAGAAAATCTGCAGAAGAAAATGCAAATTGATTGATAGACATTTACATCCACTACTGTTATGTGATTACTGGGAGCAGGTTTGTCGAGAGAAACAGCTGGTGGTGTTAATTCTCCACTGGGCTGCCATTAAATTGCAGAAGAAGTTGTTTCACTATAAACTTGAAGAACATTTCAGTCACATGTGTGCCATGATTTATTTGCTAAGTCTGTGTCAATTGTACCTTCACACATTTTTCTTTTATCGATACACCAACTTTTCTACTTCAGCCGAGTGTTAAAACAATTTTGCGATATTTTAAGATTTTTTGAACTCACCTTGTCTGTAAAATTGCAGCTGGAGCAAACGATTAATGGCCTGTAAGTGCTGGGTGGTTCAACAGTATTTTGTACAGTTTTAAAGCTATAGTTTCTTTTGCTACATTTCTAACGATAAAGAATTGTGCAGTGTTGGGCAAGTAATTGGTTAGGTTAATCGTTACAATACTTCCATTACTCATTGGCTCTGTCAAGGTACTCCACACTCACATGTCACATCCTTTGTGTGCGTGTAGAGATGGGAAACAAGACGTTGTGGTTCAACAAGCAGTGGGCATATGGTTTGGAGGCATCAGTGACTATTATATGTATATATTTTCAGTCCTTTTTTTAAATTTATTTTTTTACTTTATTTGTGAACCCAGAAGATGTATATATGAATGTACGACAAGATAGTAGTTAGATAGAGTATAAACATCATAAAGCACCAGCAAATTGAAGTTATTAGAGGCTGGGCTGAACAAACCATATCAACAGGCATCGTCTGAATAAAAACACTAAAGGACATACAGACACTGTATATTCTTACATCTTTTCTTTTAAACAATAATAGCCATATATATTTTAATAAAGCTTTATTATTTGAACATTCACATTTGGGAGTATAAAATGTGGCCATAATCCTAATGAAAAGTATCAAGTAAAATGCGTCCTCTTGTGGTCAGTACAACCAAACAAAACATGTTCCCACTGGAGAGAGAAAGCGTGACAGATTCTGGATTTCACAAAAACTCATAGATCCACCAAAAAGCTATTAAAACAATATTGACGGTTCCAAAATAAATGAGTGACAGTTTCATTAGAGTCCTTACAGAAAACACATGAAGTGTCAATAGTCTTGACACATTTTGTAAGATATTGACTTGAGGGGTAAAATCTGTGAAGTAGCTTAAATGAAAACTTCCAGCCTCTGGAGGCTGATGCATTCACTGTTGTCATACTTCGACTGTTTACAGTGTGCAGTGTAATTCTTTTGTAAACTGGTGGTTCTTTTCTTTGTGGCCAGCAGGGGGCATCATTTACCCACCTTCACTGGGGTTGCTGAGGTTAAACTGGCCTTAAACCAGTTCTGCAAATTGAAGGATATTTTATGTAAACAGGCTCTGGTTTTCATTGCACTGACTGACAGAAGTTGTCACGCCTAGTCATGTTTTGATTTCACTGCATTTTGCACAATGCACTCATATATGACCAGATTCAAACAATCAAACAATTTCTTGTCAGACTGGTTTCTGCTCCTGTCTCCTACAGGGCAGAGGACTGTTGTTCATTCATATGTTCTCCCAGAATCTTAAATACTGTGTGCTGTAAATCCACAAGGTTCCTGTAAATAGTCACCAGCTTCCTTCAGGTTCTCCACGGTTCATCCTTACTGAAGTTGTCCCCTAAGTTCTCTGTTAAACTCTCTGTGGGTATTTATGCAGACTTAAAGTTCATGAAAAATGGGAGATCATGTTGGTATCACATGTTTCCTGCTACATGAATTGGGTCCACTGTAATTTGTTTTCTCTTTGCCTGTAGCTACAGACATGACAACACTTCAAACTTGGATAACCACTGCAGTTTGTGTTCCATTTGTCCCCTGAAATAAGTGGATTTGGAATTGCTGCTTGGAAATTACATTAAATGCAGAGAAATGAATGTCATTTGCAAGCTGCATTTTTTTTTTCTTTCCATGTGGCAGACCATCTCCAGCTCCAAAAAAATGAGATGAAGAGTTTGTATGATGCAAACAGCAAAAAGCCAGAACTGTCGAAAAAAGCGAAGTTGTAAATGCAACAGAACAGAAAAGCATGTGTGGGTGTTGTCCTGCAGGAGGTGTGGAGTTCATGGACCACTGACAGCTGTACTGGCCACTCAGTGTTCTTAACTTGGGACAGATGTGATAGTGGCATTATTGCCTGCAGTGCTCAGGCATGAAGGCTGATTGTTGCACAATCTAACTAACATTTCTGTGTGCACTCGTTTCTTTGGCCATTGTTTGGATCCCCTGCTGCTCTTGGCCTCTGTGAGCCGGTGAGCTGTTTATCAGTGGGAGGAGACAGATTGAAGTGTGGACAGATGCCTGATGTGCCAGATCCTCAAGGCCCAACCAGGTGGTATGGAGGCCACATGGAGTCCATGTTCTGGACTGTACAGTTATCTAACTTTGGCCACAACTCTTTTTTAACTAGCAGCAGCCTTTTGCTTTGGAATAAACTGATTCCATCTGGCAGGTAGTTGCTGTGTAATAATGGTACACAGTGATCAGGGAAGCAACCAGGGACAATGTCTGCAGGTTCACTTTGTAAAACTGTGACCAAAAGCTTTCCTCATCATTTCTCTTTTCCTGTCTTCTACCCCTCTGTCACTCTTTCTGTCTCCCTCACACCTCTTCCACCTCACTGCTGTCCTTCCAGTCTGATGCTGATGTGTCTGTGGGATGAACAACAATGCCCTCTGGTGGTACAATTGGACTCCTGTCTGAACTGTGCTTTATTTCACATTATTTCTGCCTTCACCATATGTGCACATGACTGTCATAACTCGAACTGTACACACACATTTTCATTTTTTTATACTTATGACACAGCCAAAAACATGTTTTTATTCTTAAAGAAATTAAGAAGAGAAACATGATTTGGGGGCCCTGTTGGTTCACCTTGCTGCAGCGGCCACGGGTTCGAGTCCAACCTGTGGCCCTCCCCTTGTGGTACTCCACTCTCCACCCTTCCCTGTCTATCTTCAGCTGTAATACACTTTCTATGATTTTCTTTTTTTCTTTTCTTAATTATTTTAAAATGACTAGTTTTTGGCTTATATGAATTTCTGATGTTTACTTTTATGCATGACAAGATAATAAAAATGTCATAAATTAAGTCTTTGCTATTTACTGGTGTCTCTAGACACCGATCAGAACTCATGACTTAAGTTTGATAAAAGCAAATACATCACAGCTACAGCTGTGAAACTACAGCTGTAACTCACCAATGTGCAAGTTTAAATTAGCACACAATGGTTCATGCATTTAAAGTGGAAAATTTCAACTTCAAATCAGAATGCCTGACAATAGGTAAGGGTTACAATGCTAGTGTCAACAGGCAGAGACAAGCAGTCTGGATGTGTTTTTCCAAATTAAAAAACTTCCTCCAGCTCCTGGGGAATCCCACAATGTTCCCAGGCCATCTGGGAGTTGTAATACCTCCAGCATGTTCTGTGTCTGCTCAGAGGGCTGTTCACAGTTGGAGAGGATCAGAGCACCTCCGCAAGTTGACCCGGGGTCATCCTTTCTGTTCCACCAGTTCCCTTAACCACTTCAGCTAACTCCTGAACTCTCAAAAAAACGATGATTAGAATTGTTCCTGTTTAAAAACAAATGCTTGTGCAGGCCTTACATGTAAGACCGTCCTGTATACACCTACCATATCCCATACTGTCTTTGGCTGTGACATTGACTTCAAACTGTTGCATCCTATCATGCAGCATTAGCCCAGAAAACCCACAGAGAAACCTATTGTTTATGTTACCACCCAAAGCTAGTTGTGACCATGACAGGAATGATCAACAATGGAGAGCTTAAAGCAGGGGTTTCTAACTCAAATGGCTTTACTGCTATTGTCATCTCACAGGAGGGCCACTTCAACATTTACTACAAGAAAGTGCAATATTCATTACTACCATATACACATATCATCTTTAAGCCAAACAGCAACAGAGGGGCCTGCAACCTGCCCTCTTATCAACCCTTGACATTTGTCATTATTTTGCACCAAAATACATACTTTTAATGGAATTGTGTCTTTATTTTATTATATGAAGGGGTAGTTTAAATTGATTGATAGAAATAATAAGGGTGTTCCAATCCGGGTTTTAGAGGCCCATCACTATTTTAAGCATTATGTTTATATTGTAGCCTTATTTATTTAACTGTTCTTTACAACATTGTATGTTAAGTATTAAAATTAATTAATTTTGAATTATGAATTGACAACACTTTATGTATTAGCAGACAACATATGCAACATATTCCCCCCTCTCTCTTAGAGACAAACTTATACCAGAGCAGCCTGTGCTGGTTATTGGGAGCAGTTTGAGCTTCATTGTTTCCCACAGAATGAAGTGTGGAGGAGTATGTTTCTGTTTCTAGAGGTCATTTCTCTCTCTACCTTATTTTGGTGTTTTAGTGTTTACTTACAAAAATTCATTGTGCTCTCTTCTCTCCATGTATCATACAGGCTGTGTGTGTAAGTTTTATAAAGTCACCAAAGAAACACAACTCACATTTTGGAATTTTTCACCCTCAATTCCATTTTCACACCATTTGAGCCACATGTGAATGAGGCTTGTTTATGACGTTACCTACAGAAAACCAATACAGTCCGTCCAAGTAAATCTATGTGTGTCAAAGGCTGAATAACCTTCCTGTGGAATAAAATAAATGTGTCAGCTTTTCAGATCAGTGTTTATAGAGATCGCAGATCAAACCAATTATAATGTATATATGAATATGTCTGTAAAATTATGAAGCTAGACCCAGCAGGTGCTGAGTTTAGCTTACCTTAGCTTAGCTTAGCATAAAGAGTGGACAAAGCTAGCCTTTCTCTGTCCAAAGGTTTGGTGGTGGATTTTTAAGACAGAAAAGACAAAGCCAGGCTAAGCTAAGCTAACCTTAGTGGTTGTTGGTAGATCTTCTCATCCAACACTTGGCAAGAAAGCAAATATGCATATTAATCAAAATGTCAACAATAGCCCATCAATAGATTGCTGTAAATATGACTTAGCTAGGTGGTCCTCCCTCCCTCTCTGTCTAATGGGACGGCCTGGCACTGACAAATTCTCTAAGATATTACTGGGCCTGCAACATTAACAACTTTATTTTCTCCAACACTAATATGATATTGGACAAACAACCCCAGTGTGCTCTGATGGAAACGGCCTCTTCTCGTATTTCACTTTGGTCAGTGGTTTGTTCCCAGTTGTATCTCTCAGTTAAGGAAGTTGCTCATAATCCAATTGTGACCACACTTAAAAAATCTGGAATCAGTTTAGGAGACAGTTTGGCCTGCACGCTCCATCCGGTCTACCACCAGTCTCCCGTAACCACCTATTCCTGCAATCCTGTTCGTATCCAGTTTTTCAGACTTGATCACACAATGCCCTGCTGTCCATTAACAACCTGTATGATAAAGGTGTTTTCTCTAGATTCTATGATGGATACTTTCATTGTTGGACCCTAGTCTAAAGGGGCTTACTTCGCTCATATATGGTCACATTTTTAAGATAAACCCAACATGTCCCTTAATGGCCATCTGGGACCAGGACCTCAGGTTTCTGTCAGACGAGCAATGGGGAACCATACTAGACCTTGTACACACCTCCTTAATATGTGCCAGGCACACAGTCTACTGCAGTGTCAGATTTTCAATTCCATTCCAGTCGATTTCACCAACGCAAGATTAGCCAAGATCTACCCGGACCAAAGTGATTAGTTAGATTACTTTATTAATCCCGCAACGGGGAAATTCACTTGTCACAGCAGCACAACAAGTTATTCCTCTCCACCTACCCATAATAGATGGATTCAGGAGATACCGCAGTACATTAGGCCAGAGAGGATCAGATTCTCGCTAAGAGGTTCCCTAAAGGCATTCCACAAAACCTTACAACTCTTTTTAAAACATATTGACACCCTTACTTTTAACAAAGTATCAATAAACCACTGAGCTTACACCCCCCTGAAGTTTTTCATTATTTATTATATTTTTTGTTAGTGCAGGGTTTTTTTTCTGTCTTTTGTTGTATTCTTCAGTATCACAAGACATTTTTTACGCTTAACTCCATTTGTTGAATTTGCTTTCCCCTTGCAAAAACTGCAGCTGTTTCCTTGCAACTTTCTCATTTTCTTCCATGTATGTTACATACACTTAAGTCGTTTTTCACTTGATAGCTTGGAATGTTCCCACGCAGAATAATCTCAGTTTGTAATCAATCAATCCATTGTGGTCACTCTATCCCTTACGGATTTCTTTAAAAAGAAATCAATATTTTTTCTATTGTAATTAAACTACCCTTGCATTTGAAATGCCTTGACCTCAGCTAAGTTGGAGTACTGAGGGACTGCTTGAGCCTGACTGCCACATGAGTGAAGTTGTATGCTTTGGGAACTATTCAAGTGGTTTCACTGTGGTTAGACAACCCATTTGCAGTATATTCACTGCAGTTTTTACCGTCCAGCTGGACTGAAGCTGAAGAAACTGAAGTTTTATGGATGAAATGCAGAGGCATTCCACTGCCATGAGCTTCTCCAAACGTTTGGAAAGGTACAAGTTATACAATAATTTGCAGTGTCAGTGTGGATAATGGCCCAGTCACCAGGCAGCTTCTACTTCCCTCTGGATGCACACGAGACCATGTGCAGAGATATCACAGGCCTAGTCTGCATATCGTAATCTCTCCAAACTTGATTCGATCGATTTAATGACAAGCCCCATGTCCGGCTATTGATGTGGCATCATAGAAAGTACCCAGGACATGATTGCAGAAACTTGGGCTCTCATTAAAGGCAGTGTGCCAAACCATTAGCTAAGATGCAGCATGTGGAAGTACTCAGGCTGTGTTAGGGCTACTCCCCTCTGAAGACCACCTAAACATTGGAGAACAGCAATTACTGCGAAAGAGATAATCAAAGCTATGTGAGGTAGCACAGCTTTACTTAGTGTGACATCTTTGCCCTTTGGTGTGTGTGTGTGTGTGTGTATGTGTGTGTGTGTTTGTGTGTAGGTCACAAATCAGCACGAGATAGAATATCACAGTGTTTTTCCCACTACCAAGGTATCATTAAATTTCTTAAATTATACGTTCCTATGTCAAAGTATTAAAACCTATTAAAGAAAATCAATGAAAACCTTTTGGATGATAAGTTTGGGGTTTTCTATATTTTTCACACTGCAAACAAATCCCATTAAAAGCCATCAATGAATTGATCCATATTCCTCTGTGCCATAGCGCCCCAAAAACAAATAAACCACACTGTCAGACTGGATGACGTGTTCCTTCATTACCATAGAATACAACCACCGTAAATACTCACTTGAGCATCGAATGTGTATTAATCCGCAGCTAAAAATAGTCCCTTGCAATCTACTCCTGTTTCGATAGAAATAAATCTGAAGTTATGTCATGGGATTGGTTTACAATTGTAAAATTGTACAGCTTTATTCTTGTTCACGTTTGTAAACTCAGTAGAGGCAGACCTTTATTCTGAAAGGTTCGAATTGTTTTCCTTTTCTTGCATTTTCTGTAGCCATATAGGATATTGCACTATTGGCCTTATTGTTATTCTACTGGCATTATAAAGTTTTTGGTATTTTTATCGGTATTTCAAAATAAAACAGATTGTCCATGACCTAGTATATATTCTCCTACTCTGGTGTATTACTGTGTTTCTTCACCCATCTGCTTTATATTAACAGTATGTGTCTGCATTTATTCCACTGTCAGCTGCATCTTTGGTGAAGAAGTGTTAATAGTTTAATCTTGCATCACGGAGATCCTGCAGCAGGAACACAAGCCTGCAAGATGTTGAGGTCATATTTGGCCGATGCAGCTTGCCTGGTTTATGAATGCTTTTAACTGCTTGGCGAGTCTGTGGAATTGTATTTATTTTCTGTGGTAATGTTTGTAGAAGTGAGGTACGAAAGAAGCATACAGTGTAATATACAACCATAAAATTAAATCATGATTTGCATGATTGCATTAGTTTGTGTACTTAAAGTCTTTAAAGTACAAATCCTGAACTGTAATATTTAGTACAACTTTTACATGCAGCATATAAAACATTTTTACATCACTATAGCCACAGAAAATAAAAAGATTTCACAGGCAGCCTACAAAAAGCTTTTCATAGCTTTTAGAAGAAATAGTGTAAAGGGAAAATGTTTAATATTTTTCCCTTTATTAGGCACAGTCAACATTTATGATGGGTGATATTTTTCTCCTTCACAGAGAAGATTGCATGTACTGATACTGAGGGTTGTGGTGCACAAAGCTCTACTGCAGGCTGAACCCCATTAGTTTCAGTATGTGTTGCTTATCATTTGTATCCCACACTTCAGAGACTCTATCAGTCAGGCTACAGTGAAAAAGGCCATTTAAGATAAATACATAGGTTGTGACCTTAGAGGCTCCCCAGGATTCATTCATTGTTATAGTTCTGCTATGAAATGGCATGGAGATTGCCTGGTAAATAGCAAGGTAACTGAGTAAAGGACTAAGTAATGGGGTAAATGTCTATGTAACTGAGTAAATGGTCTCTAGCATTAGCATCAGCATTAGCATAAAAACTAAGATAACCACTTTTTCCAAAATGCTGTCTTTATACGGATTAAACAGAAGAGATATAACGTGTTTGTTAGTGAGCTTCAGGGGTGCTGCTAAGCTAACTGTTTACTCCTGCTTCCACTCATTATGCTAAGCTATGCTAACCATCTCCTAACTGTAGCTTTGTATTTAAAGGACAAGTGTGTATGATTTAGTGGCATCTAACGGTAAAGTTGCAGATGGCGACTAACTGAACACTACTCGTGTCTCTATTTGACAACCTTGGAATGAGAATGGGCTGTGTAGCAGAAACTACGGTGGCCGTGAAACTCGCAAAAAACATGAAAGGCCCTATCTACAACATGGTAAATCAACATGGCGGACTCCATGGAAGGTGAGCCGCAGCACCTGTAGATAAAAACGGCTCATTCTGAGGTACCGAAAACACATGTTCAGGTGATTATACACTAATGAATACATACCTATTAATATTATATTCCATTTGTGCCAATAGATCCTCCTAAATGATACACACTAGACCTTTAACCAACAGATATGAGAGTGGTATCAGTCTAAAAAGCGATAATGCGGATTTTCCATATTATCTTTTAAAACCCAGATCTGGGATCTAGCGCGCAAAAAGTGGAATGGCTTAGCTTAGAAAATGAAGCAACCAGTCTTGCTATAGTAACCTTTTCCAACAAGATAAAATATGCTTTTTCTTTCTGTGTTTATCCATTGTGTTTCTGTTTGCTCTTTAATTTTTGAATATGTCATCTTGCTGTCTTCACCAGAGAACCAGGGCCAAAAGTAATAAATGACATATGAAGAAATCATTTAGGAAAGCTACAAGACAGGGGAGGATTTGGTCTATATTTACAGCTCACAGCAATCCCAAGATAGTGGTAGATATTTACAATTGACGGCCAAGAATACATTCTGGCATTGCTCAGATTTTAACAGGCCAATAAAAACATATATTATATTTTGAGGCTAACATTGATTTATGTGTAAGAGAGTGTAACATCTGCCTTTTGCTAGATTGACTCCTTAGGCAGTTTTTTTTTTATATATCTATCTTTTGCTCTTTTCCATATCAACTCACTTTGCGTTTGCACTTTAAAGTCAGATTTGATAACAGGATCAATCAAGCACCTAAATGCCAATTCAAATGCCGTATTTTTACAGTAACACTGAAATGCAAGCTTTGAAGGGAATGAAGAAGAGTACTGGTAGCACAGGAAGGACTGACGGTGGATCAACGGTCTTGGAATAACATTGTAGAGGAGAACACAGCTGACAAGTTCTTGATTAACTTGTCACTTGTGTTGGGATTCATCCATTTACTGTTGTTCACTCTTCACCAATTTGTAATGCATGGTTAATTCCAGACCAACTAGGCCAAACCACAAGAACCTACCAGCCGCTTAAGAGGCTTGAGAGGCGCCGGTGGCATTAAGTGTCAGCTCTGCATACCAAGCCAAGTCCGACCCATCAGTCTACCAGGACATATTCCTGGAAGAGGAAGATGGCCTTAACTCCTGCCACATTTAAGGTGTGGTAAACATAATCATGTTAACAGATGCTGTTTGGGTAAAAGGGAATGATACCTGCAAATGACTATCACATGCTATTTACATTCCATGCCAATGTTTGGAGCCATGCAGAAAGCAGTGTGCCTGTTTTAAGTAAGGATTTAGAGGTTGGGGTGGTCGATGGCCCTGACACTGCTACACCTCTGGATCTTTTTTTCTGCAGATGTCCAGCAGTAGGACTAGATGCTCTGCAGTGTTTGGTAACAAAATTTCCCAAAATTGGTTTAATCTGGTCATTTGTAGGAATAAACCCAACACACAAAAAAGTAAGAAGTTTAGGATAAGAACCCCCGTCGCCAAGTGCTTGCCATGGTGCGTACTGTTGGGTCTCTGTAAATGTTAGAAAGGAGTTCCGGTCTAGATGCTCATTTGAAAAGTGTCCTGAGATAGCTTCCTGTTATGAATGGCGCTATACAAATTGAATTGAATTGAATTGAACATGTGAAGAATGCAGGGTGACTATTTAGTTAATTAAACATTTAGCAAATTTCTTTAACCTATCCTTTCCCCTTTAATTTGACTGTAGTGGAGTTAATAGGTGAAATCAGTAGGGGAATAACTGCTTCAGTTTAGGTTCATGTGGTGTAGCGCTGCGTGGGTTACACAATTAGCACAGGTCTCTAGCCATGTACAAAATAACCACAGCAAAATGTCAACCTTTTATCAGGTTGACGTATTCTCTGCATGGGCCCCTAGCCTGCATTACAGACAGGATGGACCTACTGAACTCATTTCCTTGCATCAAAAACTGTCTGTGAAGCTCAACAGTGGCTTATTGTACCTACTTGTGCTGCATGCTGAGCACTACTTTTGCTGTGCTAGACCTCAGTTCACAGAACAGAGAGCAAAGCAGAACTTTGAAACAGTTTCCCCACAAATTAAACAGCGAGTTTAGAGAATTATACTGTAACAACTTGTATTGTCAATCCTGATAAAAGTCTAATGCTGCTACTTATGCAGTATATCCCTTCTTTGTTTAACTGGGTCAGTGTTTTGCTGACTCTAGGCTACAATTTCTGAATTGAGCTGGGGATATGAAAAGTTTAGTGACCTGGTTAATGTGACAGAAATGCTGTACATCCATGTTGTCCTCATGACAAATGTTAAACTACAATTATGACACTTGAGTTGCTATTATGAGTCGCTAAAGATTGCATGGTGTTTTCTGGTGCTATTAGCTCTGTCATTAAGGGCTAATGAGCAACCATCTCTAATCAGCTGTCAGTCCCAACGCTCTCATCTGCTTCATTTCAAGACCAAGCAAGAAGCTGTTTTCATAAAAAAAGTTCCGATAAACCTGCTGTATGCAATCTGCCCAGCACCACACAGCATACAGACAAACTTAGTGACTAGCTAGTTGTTAACTGCCAATAGACACTAAACGTTACACACTGCACCTTTAAAATAAAAAGAAACAAATGGGAATTTAAAAAAACAACATTTAATATCCTGTCCCAGTTCTCCCAAATGGCTCTAATAAACCTTCTTGAGTCACTTCTCACATTTAATAAAAGACATTTGCCTCTGCCACCATCGCACATCCAGTCTTACACATTAACAATAAATATGCAGTCAGTCTGTCAGGTATACTATACACAAATCATGCATATTCTCAGTTCCTCAAAGGGCAAAGAGAGACAGGGGCCAGTCTGTGTCTGTGCTGTAATTCCAGCCTTGATGGGAGTTGACTTATGCCCCTAATCTACAGGGGCCACAAATGGTCACCAAATGGTTTGATGGCCATGAAAACAAAACATTTGGCACCCGAGATCTCAGCCCAGCTGAAAACTTCAGCGAGAGTGTAGTGTGCAATGTGAGGGACGGTATTTTCCACCGTCATCAACTTCACATCAGATGACATCATGGCTTGTGGAGGGATGGTGTTGCGCCTATCCAGCTGAGTTTTCAGGCACATATTGAAGGTGTTTTGGCATCTTTTGACAGTACAACACCCCATAAAGACATGTAATGCTGGTCAGTTTTATTTTGGCAGTTATCTGTAAATTATAAACACACACGTTTATGAAGACGTCTAAAGAAAGTGTCAAAGCATTCTCAGGAGTCAGTGTCCAGGGTGCTGTTTGCTTCAGTTCTTCTGCTGCAGCATTTAACACGTACCATTACACCCGTAACAGCTGAGAGGAAGTTAGTGCGCGCACACTCACTCACTCACACACACACACACACACACACACACAGTGATTCATGCTTTCCATGGTGCAAGTAGTGGTTCAATAAAAGGGTTTTCACAGTCCAGTAATCTCCTATAGGCTGACTAAACAGCCTCATCAGATGGAACAGAGAGAGGGGAAAGAGATCAAATGTCCCAGCAGTGTTAGCTAGAGCAGTGGTTCCCAAGTCCGGACCACGACAAGATGATTACAGGGGTTAAAAAAAAAAGAAAATAATCATAATAATAAAAAGTCATTTTAAACATAGGGTTTCACAATTAAATGTAAATTGTAGCCTCTTCATGCAACATGCATAGAATATATAACATACATTTGAATTATAATAGAATAAAATAAAGTAAAAATAAAATAAAACAATATATACATGTACTTACATATTATAGTAAGTATGTTGGAGACATTGCAAGAAGAGTACAATTTAAGGAGAGTGACTCAGAAAAAAGCACTGATGTTACATCTGCAACATTAACAACTAATTTTTAGCTACTGCAGATATGTAATGTTGGTTTGCTAAAATGAGAAAAGACAGATCCATCTTTATCTTGGAGCAGTTATCTGAAGAGCAGCAGAAGCACTTCATCATCAACCTTGTTAACAAATTTCAGCTGTCCCGAGAACACACAACAGCAAGTGACAGCAGCTCTCTTGCTTTTCACAACAATCCTAAAGGAACTGCGTATGTTACATGTATTAGACTTAGTCTATATTATATTGTCTCCCCTCAGGAAATGGTAAAAATAGATCTAAGGTTGACGCAACTGTCTAGATCAATGTAATTATGCAAAATCTCCACTTACATTAAAGACATTATGTGATACAGTTACCACCTCATAATAACTTGCAAAAGAATGATCCCAGTGACTTTCATGCAACAAAGAAGCAGCGTTTAAACTGTGGAAAAGGAGAGCACTGCCTTGGAAAATCAGTCTTTGACTGAACTGATGGATACATTATATACATTGTTTCATATTGTTTGGTAACAAAAAATACTATTGAGAACCACTGAGCTTGAGAATATGCTTAGTTGCTCCGGACAAAGACCAAAAAGTACATATGCTCGATTCAAATATGATGATTTGAACATGGAGCACAGACCTGCTGTATGTTGACATGTTTTTAGATGTTTTTGGTTAGATTTTGAACCCTTATTAGACAAGTTTAAGTACAGACAGGCGAGGTTGGAAGAGAGCGAGCAGAACACAAACAGAAAAGGTTCTGGTTGGGTTTGAACATAGGTCATCATGATTACATGTGCAGCAGAGCGCCCCATACATGTAACATGTTTACACAGGCAGGATCTTTTGGTCGCATTGATGTTGCCTAGATTAGTGGGTCGCGTGCATTTAAAAAGCACATACTCATTACACGGCAAACATAAAAGTACAAGCAAGGTTGTTCATGTGATGAGGTTTTTGTGGGAGTTTATTTCTTGTTCTCACTTTGGGTCAAAGGGGTTGAAGGATTGATTGAGGGAGGGTCCTTTTTAGTTAGTGCTTTCATAATTTGAGCAAACTAGAGATGTGATTAAGGGCTATACAAAGACCAGATTTGGATTTGGATTTGCTTTGGGAGTAGTGTACATCCAATGACAGCATACATAGAGGCATTGTCAGCAGACAGTGCTACAAAATGTTTGCCTTTCTCACTAATGTGATCTACTGCAATTCATTTTGTCTGAAAGAGGCTGATATTATATAGTTGGCGTATTATAGGCTGGCCTCACAGGCTTATGATTAAATCTTTAGACTTACACACTGACTCAATCTCATGTCCAGGAAAATGTCTCTTTGTGTTGCGCAGCATGTTTTAGGGCCCTATTATTGTCTTTTCAGTTTAACTGGGGATGTCTCCACACTAGGCCAGTCATCCCAGCCCATCCCAGCACCACAAACAGAAAACCATATGAGATCAAAGGATGGTAACGAAGCTAACCGCTAACTGCAGGTCTTACAGCCCATGTTAGAAGGAGAACGTTTACTTCCCTGAAGTTCCATCAGTCACAAGTTAAATACATATTAAGACTGTGATTCCTTCCAGCTTGGATTCATTTACCTACAATCAGCGCTCCTGAATTACAAAATCACTAGCTACATCAACATCCATTTCAATTTATGGGTGAACCTTTTTTTCCCCTTTGTGTGGTTATGTGTTCTTAAAAGTGTTTAAGAGTCAGACAACTTAGATCACCCTTTGTTATTTGGAAGTTATTAGTTCCTCGGGAGGGAAGATGTATTCACATTATAATTTACACAGAAACTGGGTTAAGAAAATTCTAAATTGAAGAGAAATGAATGGGCTTTCTGTTGACAAAATCACCACTAAAGAACACATATTTATCACGTCCACACTGCAATAAAAATAATCATCATAGTCATCATAATCATTAGTATCGGTGTACATTTGTTTTAGTGGCATGTTGACAAGATAATTGCAAGCCAAGAAAACCATGTTTACACTGGACACTCATTATTGTTTTTCTTTATATTTTCTTCAGCTTTTTTGTTTTATGGGTTATCTCTTTCACAGCTGTCATTTTAAACCCTGTACACAAAGTGTAACAATGTTAAGTTGTACTTTTTTACCTTCAGACAGAGGCAAGCTAGCTCTTTCTTCCAGTTTTTATTTTAACCTAAACAAATCAACTCCTGGTTAATGCACAGACATCAGAGTAGTATGGATTTTCTCATCTAAGTCTCAGAGAGAGAGCAAATGAACCAGAATATCAAACTATTCCTTAAATTTGTGCAGGGGTTGAGGATTTCCTGATCTCTGCAAAGGTTTACTTCCTGGGCCCAATGAATATGCACAGTAGTGTTTCTCCTTATGGTCCCGCCTGCAAGTTCTCGCTCGGCCCATAGACTTTAACTGGTGGTGACATCACATTTCTCTGCTCAAGGAAAGTTACAAACATAAAACCCACATGGATCAAAAATTCATAATAGAAATACTCATAATTTTGCAGTTCAAGGTGTCCTGTCAATAATTTTACAGGCTTCTCTTTTATAATACTGGTCAATGAGGAAAATTTGCTGTGATACCTCGAGTGGCCACTGGGCAAAATTGGAAGCAAGGCTGAGCATTGTTGCCCTATGTAGTTCTCTAATATGTTCATGGCCAGAACTGGTAAAATGCTAACAGGGCTATTAGGATCAATATGATAAGGAAACCATATCTTGTCACATACAAGTGTGAACCTATTGTGACGTCACCCATTGGTTTGTGGAGTATTTTGAGGCCTCGAGTTTGGCATTGTGGTCGCTGTCATGACAGTTTATCGGAACCAGCAGAGGTGACGTACTGCAAGTTGAGCTGCTCTCATTGGCTGCGCAGTTTTAAATTGTCCATAACAGGAAACAATGGAAAGGAAACAGGAAACAATATATACTATATTTACCTATAGGATATATATATATATAAAAAGCTTTCCCTTTCTCACCCCTCTTGGGGGTGTATCTGTGTTCATCCTCAAGCTCGGGTTCCATCTACCAGAGCGCTGGGGCAGCTTGGCAGGCTTGCTGCCGCAGTATTCTTTAGCTGTTCCTACGGTCTGCGCTTCTTCTGCGACTGACGGCTTTCTGGATGTTGTTTCCTGGGATCTGTTGGAGCCGAACTCCCACAGTTTTAGGGCGTCACTGCCCCAGAGTGCTCCTACTACCACGGGATACACGCTTGCCTTGGACTTCACACATCTGCTCCAGCTGTTCTTTCAACCCTTTGAGGAATCAGCGAGCTACTTTTTTCCACCAAATACCTTTGTGTAGCAACTGTTAAGCCTATCCTCATAGTACTTTCTTAGTGTTTGCTCAAGAGTTGCCAATGGCTACCAGCCAAGCTAACAGTTATAATCTAGGTCTAGAGAATTTCACACATGGAGGCTGTGCTGCCACATTTTAATACTGTGAGCGTCAAAACTCTGTTCAATCAGGTGCAACAATTATAACAGAAATCCTTATCCATGCATTATTTTCTTGCCTAGGGTCAAGAAAATGATGTTCATCAGTGGGAGGACTGTATATATCAGTCCCCACCTTAATAAAAAATTATCAGTCCAAAATAAAAATGAATATTCCTTCACCTGTTCTCCCCATATTAGTATGGGAAATTCTCCCCTAGCTTGCAAACACGTTTGCGTAAAAATGATGGTAGTTTATAGCTTTATTTTGTATGGTTGTTGGTCTTCGTAAAAATATAGTTGGTCTGTATTTATGTGATTCAATCTACCAGTTAAGCTTGATCTTAGCTTTTACCAGTGAGAGGTGAAATTGGATTCTAGAAAGTTTAGTAAAAGTAAAGTAATCCATGATTAGAAAGCATGCTGTCATTTGGTTTATATATGCAATATGTTTCTGTTGTTGACATCAAGGCAAAGTTAGAGAAGATGGATAGGTGGGATGGTATCACTTTTCCAAGACACAATTTTTGAAATTGTAGACCTGAACTGATTTACGTGCTCTCAAATTGTCTTTCCCAAGCCGTTTGGAACATCAGCAAAATTCAAAAAGCAAAATCACCACTCCAAAAACATTCTTATATACTTTGAAATTACACTGTGTGCTTGCTGTTGTGCCATCAAATGAAACACTAAGGGGTTCATTAAGCATGCTGATAAAGCTAATTCCCCTAAAGGACTGCACCGTATATCTGAGCATATGTATTATATACAGTAAATGATTGAGAAGAAACATCCACTACATCTTCAAGGTGGTGTATGTAAAACATCATTAATTCCAAATGTGCAATATATGAATAAAGAGCACCACTTAACATGATTTCTATGTTAAAAGGATGTTTGCTGGTAGTATATGAGGACTAGAACCATGAAGCTATCTGAGGTTTATCTTAAAGTTATGCTTATTATTTTACAAAACACATAATCAAATACCATTTTTCTTTAGTACTGTGGATCTCGAAAATAGACATGACGTGTGTTAAATTAATAATAAATTTAATGTCTTCTTTATCATTGTGAAGGTTAGTCCCAAATATAGTAAGTAATATTTCAAGGCAGATGGAGAAGATACAATGCTTTTTCACAGATAACCCAGAATGCTAGCCAAACAATCGGACATAGTTCTAGTATGTTGTTATGCACTTATTTTTTCATTAGGTCTGGTATGTTTCATTAGTTAATCCCATTCACACTCCAATATCTATGTGGAGATTTAATTCTGCTGTATATCCCTATACTCATAACTCTGTTGTTCTTGTTTAGTGCACTATGCTCATAACTTAACAATGCTTAAATCTAAGTTAGGAATAATCCACAGCAAAATGATAATGCAAATTATGTGACTAGTTTAAGTGAGATATTGAAGTATTAAATTATGAATATTATGTATATGTAACATATACTAAATGTAACTAAAAAAGATCTAGTTTAAGCCAGATTAAACAATTTAAATATTTAAAATTATATTATAAACAAATTAATAGGAGTGCATAACCCATACATCCTATGACTTATGTGTCGCACAAAAGGTTTGTATTCAAAAGAAGCGATGCTCTAGCGGTATTATGGCTACTCCATCTCT
>NW_023339707.1:4164115-4169285 GCF_004916995.1 Morone saxatilis | reverse complement strand
TATATATATATATATAGAAACTGTTCACTGAGCTAATATAAATCAATATAAATCAAGTGAAAAGTAGTGTCAGTTCTCCATAAGACTGTATGTTCTTTTTATTGCAGCCAATGGAGCTCCCCCTGCTGGCCATTACACAGAATGCAGGTTTAAGACACGCGTTTGCTTCACTTCACAGACCCGGAAGCTCTATCCATTATATATTCTGTCAATGGTCACATCCTATTTGCCAATGAATTGAATGGAAGTATAAATCACAAACATCCTCTGTTCACAAGCAGCAGCCATTGACAGTATAGTCAGTAGACTGGAGATGATACCTTACCTTCGCAGGCTACAACTTGTCAGTGACAAGTGGAGACTAGACCAAGACCCCGTGGGTGGTCAGTAAACCATGTGCTGGTGAGAGTTGTGTGGTAAAAGCTAACATTGGCCCACACAACCACATAATTTGCCAAGTCATCCTTAACCAAGCCTCTCTCATTCTCAAGTCTGAGATCTCTGTTAAGTGTCTCCAAGAATCCCAGGAGGCATTGCGTGTTGGAGGTGTAATGATGGGCATGTGGGTAATGATGGGCATGTGGGTAATTACAGCATTCTTTGATATAGCAGCATGAATGGTTAGGTTGCTCACACGCTGACCTGGCACTTCCTCAGTGGTTCAGTTTCTGCCATGTCTTGCCATATAGACTATATTTTGAGGGAAAAATCCAGCATACTGTCATTGCTGTACTAATCTTGATCTTTTAAGGGTATTTTTATTCACTCTGTCACTAACTAAGCCCTACAAAGAAGCTTTTGATGAAAATCAATCTTCTAGAGTGTCCACAAGCTGACCATTTTCCATTTCCATCTTTGCATTAGTGGACACATTAGTGTTACTCTGCAAAAGACATGTAATAAACCACCTGGGGAAATGGTTTGAGTGATCATATCACAATAGGTCTTGGTGGTTACACTTGTAACTAGCGCTGTTTACTTGTGTTCTGATCAGAAGACACATGTCTTTACACTTTACACTTTTCAAAACCAAGTGTAAACAGGGTTTGAAAGTGACAGAAATCAACTCAAACAATGCAATCAGTATGATCAAGAATTGCTCCATTTAATATTTTGTAGACAACTGCATTTAAGAACAAAATATATAAAGGAACATGCATACCATCTTGAGTGTGCAGTTCTGTATGTTTATGTTTGTGGCTCTGGTTATTTTTCATGTGAAGCATGCTGTTTGAAATGTGCTATATACAGACAATAAAACTGACTGACATGTCATGATGCAGTGAGCATATGGTGTGGGGCCATACACACACTATTGCACAGCTGATCTTTTAGGGATAAGCAACATAGACAATCTCTATCCAAGTCTCTGACAGATTGAATCTATATGTTGGGTTCTTTTAGACATCAACTGTGTTTTCAGTTGTCCTCTAACTTGATATATTTGTCCTCGTCCTCCACTGGTAATGTGATACAATTTGTCAAAAACGTTCCCCTCTGGTTATGATATATGATGCATTGCTTGGATTCAATGTTGCATTATAACATCTCTGGCGTGCACTGGAAATGTGCTCTCGTTCAGAGGGGGCTTTGATTCTAGTATGAAAAAGACAGGGAGAAAAAAGCAATTTATAGAACTCCTTTGACGTCTAGAAAGTCTGCCAGAGTGGAATTTGAGCATGTCCAGACAGTGAAGTGTCAAACTGAAGAAAATGATACTGTAAGAACTTGAGGAATAAACTGTTTACATAGCCTTATATATTTTTGGAATTATTTAATTAATTTGATGGATTGCAATTCATGATTGTGAGCGGGTCTATTATCTCATATTGCACGATGGTGCACAACGCAAGAAGAAACTGGGTCAGTACTGCAGCCATATTGTTTCGAACAGTGACACAACAGAAGCGCTGCTTTTCCCTGCAACTTCTACCTTTGCAATCATCAATTTCAAATGGTGCTGAAAATAAAACGTGGACTAAAGACATTTGGTTTATGTTCCACAGCAAGTAATATCAAAGTGGTGTCCATATTACAGTATGTTTATTTTCTGCCTATTTTGGTGACTAATCTGACTTGTAGCCTATGTAGATATTAGTCTATAGTTGGTCACTTTTTTAATTTATGTTTATAGACTCTTATTCTTTTCCTACTGTATGTAGCTATAGGCTATAGTAGTTATATGTTTATTTTTTACTTATTTGGTTAAAGCTGTATGTCTGTTATTCCTATCTCTATATCTATTGGAAGTGTGTATACACTCTTGGCGGATAAAGCTGATTCTGATTGTAAGTGTTTATTAGTTTGGAAGTCTCAAGTTGCTTACATTTTATGTATTATTATTTTTTTAATTCCTTTCAGATGTTGTAATTTATGAGACCGTACAAACTGTACCTCAGTCAATGTTGAAATCTCTGAGCGAGTGTGATGCTGCCTTAAATTGCTCCTCGTAAGCCCGTGGTTCGACCGGCAACCTTTAGGCTGAATGTTAACTGTATTTTTATTTTTTTTTACCACAGAGTGACGACACATCTTTATTGTATTATAACTCTCTGCATACCACCTGACAGCTGAGCATACACCACATGGAAAATCCGACTTTCTGAGTGTAGGTTTAATTCTTCCAGCACCACCTGAAGGCAGCACAACAGCCTCAGGGAGAGGGCGCGAGAGAGGGTGGGCGCGAGAGAGGGTGTGTGTGACGTCATGGCATGGTGCCCCGACCATGTTTGGCGGAGGAGAAGTTTGTGTAGCTTCGGCAAACTCTAGACACCATTGGTCTGAGTAACAACCAGAGTGGAGGAGAAGCAAAGTAGTTTGTTCATGACTCTTCATTTCGCTTTAGGGCTTATCATATGAACGTAACGTTATTTAATGCTTCATTTAAGGTGACCTTACTTAATTTGTCATCACTATTTATTTAAAGTTGTCTAAAAAAAAAAAAAAAACGAGCGGGCGGTTTTGGATTTATGTCCCACTCACGTTCAAATTAATGGCTAATTGCTGTGTCTCTCAATAGCGTTATAATAACGTTATTCCTGGGTGGGCTGTTGGGTGTTTTACCCGCAATTAATAAAGAGGCTTCTAATTCTTCGGAGAGTCTCGCATCCTCCGTCGGGTGGTCTCGTATGAACCGTGTCCAGGCAGCGTCGAGGGGTCGGGGGCTCAGCCCAGCAGAGCCGGGCTCAGGATGAGGATGCCCCGAGAAGGACGCCTCTCCTGGCTATTGTGCCCTCGGCTCCGCCTTCGTTCTCGCTGCTTACTTCCAGAGCATCACCAAGGGCAGGTAAGACCTCACTTATGCTAAAATAACGACGCTAACCGAAATATTGGTTAGATAACGGTTTGTATTGAAGCATTACTGCCTGAAGTTAGACATACAGTGAAGTGGCCATAGAGAAAGTAAAACTAAACCGTGTGTAGCGTGCGTTAGCTACACTTGTTGGGTGTTTAATTGACTTTTTTTTTTCCACGAATGGTGAAAAATGCAGTGAAAAATGGCACATGATATTTATGTATCGAAAAAGTGTCATTTTGACACAATTAACTACACTGGCACACCTGTGTGTTAGTGTGCATGTGTATAACAGATGTCAGGCAGAATGAAATGTGAATGAAATCGAGTATGAATAAGCTCACTGTGAACAGTTTGATGTTTTGAAAGCCCCCCTCCGAGAGACCCCCTGCATTCCTCAGCTTTAACCCTCCTCTCCTCTTCTTACCTCTCCTGTCCTTAATTATGTATATTCTAGCTAGAGATGTTCTTTGAAACTGACACGCTAATTAGTTTTTAATTCTGTAATTATCTTGGTCATTCGGTCATTCTTATTCCTTTTTCAATTTCTCACTCTGATCTGGGAGTACAGTGAAGTTGAAACAGCTAGAGAGAGGAAACAGCCAGGTATTCGTGAACCTAGAATATTGTCACAGTACTGATGTTTTATTACTTTTATTCAAATATGCGCAAATATTTAAAAAAAGGGTTTTTGTTATTTCTAAAATACTTTAAAATTTTGCAGTGTTTCATGAAATTACATTTTTCCACTTGACAGCAGCATCACTTTCGCAGAACGACATTCAGAGCCCCAGGATGACTCCTTGAAAAGGGACTGTTACACTGAGATGTTGGTAGAAACTGCAGGCTGTCGAACCTTACGTAGGGCCCGGGGAAAATATCAAAATGTGGTGTCACTATCCTAGCGGGCGTATATTTAGGCCTGAATATGAATACGAGTCGTAGCGTATCCCGATATGTTTTCGCAAAGTTGAAAGCAAATGTTCAGTCTCCTCTTCTCTCTCTCTCTCTCTTACACACACACATGCAGAGACACAACTACACACCACACACGTTGTGAGCCAGAAGTTAGGGCTGCATTTTAACATTTTAAATTAATATTTTCAGGAAGCAGTAGGATGTTACCAAAACGCCACCGTATTACAAGCAAGTACAATTAAGTCTATAACAAGTACCGTAATTTAACCTATCACTGAGCTGTCGTAGGTTGACTAGCAACAGTGTCTGTTAACGTTAGTAACAAAACATTAATGGTATGAAAAGAGTTTGCTGCCTGTAAACAGAACAAGCAACAATCCCGGGACTAAAACCACTCAATATTAACGTTGTGTTTTGCTAACATTTTCTAACGTTAGCACGTAAGCTCGACATGACTTCATGTTAGCAAACACTGTAAACTAGCGTAGCTAACGTTAGCACGTTTTAAGTTTACCCTGCTAACATCAGTTAATACTCAGCAGTTAGCTTACCTAACAGTCTGACAACGTTACAGTCTAAATATGGTTATGAACAAAACATTACGTTGAAAAGAGGAAGCCGGTGGCGGGGGAGCCAGTGCAGAGGAGCTCCGGTCAGCAGCTTGCTTGGGAGCAAGGATCACAGTGCAAATTTAAAACTATATCGATATATGTGATATGGTCTAATTCCATATCACATTTAAAAATTATTCGATATATTTTTTATATCGATATATCGCCCAGCCCTAGTCACACCTCAAACTGGGGAGTGAGAATGTCATGGTATGAAATGCCAACAGTTTTTAAAATGTGTTTTCATTAGCGTGTTCAATTACGGCTGTCAAGGAAAGTATTCTAAATCTGATTATATAATCCAAAATTGACAAATTTTGCAAAACTCAACGGATATTCAGTTGTC
>NW_023339707.1:4156251-4164090 GCF_004916995.1 Morone saxatilis | reverse complement strand
AAAATGAACATTCGGTTGTGGGGGTAAAAAGCAGCACGTGGCTGTCTGCATGACGGACAGGAGTCACATCGATGGAAAATGAAATGTTGTGGTAATGACAGCAGAGAGTCCCCAACTTGGAGAGCACTATTTGCACACTGAACAAAAGCCCCATTTGGAAATGATTCCAATCATAGCAGGAGCTATAGCAGCTAATGGGGGCGAGAGAAACGTGTACACAACTGTAAGATTAGTAAAGTGGTCAAAAGGAGAGAGCTGTGAGTGCTTGAGCAGGAACTACATTTGACGTACTTTACAATGTGTAATGAAATTGACTAGACAGATTTGAACTGGGTTGAGCTAGAGCAGCAAACATACACTAACAGCAACACAATGCCCCAGTGTTATCAATATAGGAATCATTAAATACACACTTACCTGTGAAGCCTTATTTTTTGTACAAGCTTACAAGTTTTCATCCACTATATCTCTAGACCATTTGTCCTCTTTTCTGTGTTTTCTGCTCATTTCATTGCCTTCACAAAACCCTCATTTAACAGCAGGTTCTGCCAAGCTCCCCCTCGCCAAAAAGGGAGAATAATACGTGCTATAGCTGCAAAACCATCTAGTATGAAGAGTGTCCTGTAGTTGTGAGCTGAACACAGGCATTCTAGATGTCATTTTAAATACTCTTGTGTTTCCAGTCCACTTATCTTACATAACCACTTCTCCCAATTAAGCTACCGTTGAATACCGTACAGGAAGCCCAGTGTGGATTATTGTTGTCTTCCATTGTCTGCCTTCCTCTGCCAACACCCTGGGTTTGGCGCTCAGGAAAGAAATATGAGCGCTATCTAGTGTACTATTATAAACTCATTAGTAATGTCAAGTGAGTTAGATTCTGATATGTCACCTTCTTTTGTTATTCAGTGGTTTGTTCCTTTGTGGTTGAGATATTATTGGAATTTCCCCATTGTGGGACTATTAAAGGAATATATTATATTAAGACATTAACACTGCATGTTGGTGAGCTAGAGTACTTCCCCTGGTTGAAATTGGTGTTAAAATGAGATCACCGGTGTTCAAGATGCTGGGTGATATATGATATAGCATGGTGTCAGATAAAAAAGTATCATTTACACATTTACTACCTCAAAAAATCATCGTTTGACTGTTTTGTTTTTTAGGTAAAAGTGCTAAACATTCACTGTTTCAGATTTCTCTCTATGATAGAGAGGATTTTAGGATTTGCGACCATCATTTGAAGACATGACTTTGGGCCTATAAACTCCCCTACCTACCTACTTATAGACTATAAATAACCATTAGTTGGGTTGAAGCATGAAGAGAAGGATTCAGGTTGTATCAGTGATGTTGGCCAATGTGCGTTAATAAAAATGTATCAACGATAAAATACAAATATTGTCAGCAGACACGTTCCTATGGCTTCTTAATTGTTTGATTTCCCCGAGCCAGTGTAAAAACATTTGTGACACACAGGAAATTTCCCTGAGATGTGCTATTTCCAGTCAGCCTCTCTTATTAGATACATCATAATTTGAGCAAAAATAGAGATGAACACCCAGTTTCTCTTTCCTCTCAGACTCTCTTTCATGTGGCTGCATTGACTCAGCAGTGCTGGGCCGCAGTGTCACTGTGTGCGTCGTTTGTGTTACTATGCCAAGCACCGTAGCTCGGCGTGGAAGAGTGTATGCACAGCGTGTGCTGAGGTGGAGCCAACTTTTGAGCATTTACAAGATAAGTGTCCACACTTTGCTAACAGTGCTAACTTGACAAGTCTTCAGCCGTGCTGTTTGACACAGGAAACCATTCTCTGTCATCACCCTGAGCAACACAAACAAACTTGTTTTCAAATTTCAAATTTTGATAAGAACATGCCACAAGTCATCCTTAAATCAACCCGCATATGGTGATAGTTAAAAAGGCTGTATGTGCTGTTCTGTTTGCATCATGGCATGGAAACCTAACTGAACTGACACATGTTGTCCTCAAGCAGAACCAGTGTCTGAGGTTTACTTTTGGTAGAATCCTTATTTCTGAACCATGAACATATTCTCTGTTTAAGTTTGCTCTACATTCACCCTCTCCAACTTTTCCACTTCATTTGCTAGGCAGTTGTACATGGCTTCACATACTAGAGGCTGGGAACAACTCTCCTCTCTCTTTCCCAGCTATGGAGGACAATAGTGAATTGTGTGATGAAGCTGAAATGCCCACGGGCACCTGAACAGCACGTTTGAAAAGCGGTGGTTCTCCTTTACGCTGTGCCACTGTGTCAGCTCTGGAGTGTTGTTGTCACACATACTGATACAATCTGAAGTGAAAAAAACACACTGCCACACACAGATGGATGACAGGTGTTTGAAGATTGTTTTTGCTAGATGTCACAGATGCTCTACACTATAGTTGACAAAAGCAAAACCCACTCTGCTGGTTCCTCTGACAGTGATGGAGAGGAGCTTGAAGGCCTCCTCTGGTGCGTCTGCCCCACACACAGAGCCAGTGCACCATTCACACTGTCATTGTTTTACCTAAACATACTATAGAGACACTAATCTTTGTGACTGAACACGTATTTACCCACAAACACGCTGGTTCAGCCCTTATACACATCCATTCATACACAGTGGAATCCTGTAATTGAACACACCAGTGCTACTTTATGTGCATGCATGCACGCTGCCACTTATCATCTGACTGTGGCATCGGCGCTGCTGCTGGGAAACAAACAAAGAATGTTGTGATGCCTTCAGGTCCCCCACATTGCTGGCGGCTCTGAGCGCTGTACACCACATGCTACAACTGCTGGCTGTTTGTTCTGCCTCGCTCCGTGGGCTGTATCAAAAAGTCCCAAACATGCTTTATCTTGTAAATCCTTAATCCATCTGGCTTCCGTCTTTTTAAGACCGCTAACGGTAAGGAGTGTTTCAAAAAGAGGAAGCGCTGAAGCAAAGTGGATTCATATGCAAAGACTGGAGGGTTTGTGTCTAAAGCAGTTGAAAACGATGTTGTGGTTTCTGCGCTTCTGTTTAACTGTTAGCTGTGATCTATCTGTGGCTTCTTCCCTACTTCTCCGTGGTTTCAGGTATGAAGGAGTCAGTTAGTTATCAAGTAGGGCTTGGTGTTGTAAAGGATGTATACGCTGACAATGATGCAAAAACAACCAATCACATCACAGAAATACCGTTATTTCATAGCAGTCATTCCCCAGAGGCCCAGGGGGGATGGTTGAGTTAGCTGAACACTCCTTATGCTGTTGTTTTGAGTATCAACAGTCTGGATACTTAGGTGGTAGAAACAAGCACTACTAATGAGAAAACTTTGTCCTAAGCAAAAGATGAGTATCCACAGCAACTGTAAATGTAACGGCCTCGGTGGTGTGGCTTTACTTTGGCTACTTAAAAGTCTGTTTGGCCACTGGGTGGATGAGCCAATCTGAAAAGTCTGCCACGTGACAGGATGCTGTGTATTTAGTATGTTGAAAACCTTTGGCAACAGACGGGAAACAGCATTAACTCAGCTGATGGCCTCAAGCAGCACCAATGAATCACCCATTCCCTGGAACGAGTGGCAAGGCGGTCAGACAGCGAACTGTCCTTGGTTAATAGACACATCACATATAATGTAGACAGATAGGTTGAAAAAGAAATACTGTGGTAAAATGTGTTGCCCAACCGTAGTACAAAGTCTACAGGCATTATGATAGTGTAGTGACTTTAGCTTCAACATCCCTGCTGTATTTTTACACTGGTGAATAATAAGCCAAACTTGTTGGGGCCGCACCAGTTAAGGGGCGCCTCTCTGCCCTCACGTCTAACCTGAGTGAACTCGCAGTGCATCCAACTGAAGCCTTTTAATGTTCACAGAGAATTACAGGGGAACTTCTTGAATGAGAAACAACATGGTTGCTGTAGTAATTGAATCCAGAGATCTGTTCCACGTTTGATTTGCGAGACCTGGGCTGTCGCGGACATAATGAGGGTAAGAGTGAGATTACAAGGAGCGTCCTTCCCCACTACAAAGGATGTGGCTGACGGTAAAGGCACCTCATCTTGTTGGTCTAATTAGCACCATCTGCAGCTCTTAGCACGTGGATGCTGTGACACCTCTGAATTAAGCTGCGCTCAAAACACACACACAAAGTCTGGCAGCCTGTTAGTCCTGATAACCCCGCCGTCTCCTCAGCCTCCAGTTGTTTTCACCAGAGACATCCTATTTTCCCTTTCAGTCACTTTCAGTCCTCCCGTGAAACAGACCTCTTATATAATTACGTTGTGGTTTTCTTTCAAATAATGGAAACTTCCATTACGAGGCCCTCATAAAGAAGACAAGCCTTTATTTCAAGTGCAATTAAGTGTAATCTTACCTCTGAAAGAGTAAACATTTACATTATTGATGCCACACAATCCTCCATCGCCAGCTGAGGAGGGCACACATTCTGATTAAGAACCAATAATGATGGCCCACACACACACAGTGAAAGCCTTTTACTACACTTCCTAACATACCCTGTCACTGTCTCTCTGTTCACTGATAATGACATACGATAGTGCTGTCTGTTTATAGGGATGCAGACCAGTATGAAGGCTTAATGGAACCTTGTTTGTGTAGGAATATAACAGCACGGCCTCACACGCCATACAAACCAGACCGACCCAGGTTCAGCGCGGGCCTGTGTGTGTGTATAACAAGCTCCTCTTCAACTGCCAGTATTGTATCACTTCCTGGATTTGAGAGGAAGCGGTGGTTTTCTGGTGTATGTGATAGAACACACGAGACAGAACAAAATGTGGTTTACGATGATCAGAACGGAGTAGCCTCTGAAATGCACGTTTCCATTTGACATGAGTGCAGATCAAAGCTTTGATGCAGTAGAAAGGATAAAAGCCTTATCTGTCCTCATACACAAAGCATCATTAGAATGATTTTATAGTGTCATGTATAGAGTAACAGATTTACAAACCGAGTGTGAGTGTGTGGGGAGGCTGTCCTCCGCGCCGTTCATTCATTCCTGATGATGGACACCTCATGGGGCATTATCCCTTCCATCACTCACGTTCCACTGTCACACACCAGTCCACACTATTTCTGACCTATGCCACTTCTTATTAGGGTTTGCAATGCTCCAATGTCACTGGGCTCTTGTTTCAGTATTATAGTGCTGATTGGTAGTAGGGTTGTATGAGATATATATATATATATATCTACGGTATGAGTAATGAAGTTTTAGCCCACTTTTTAGGGCACATACAAATAGAATGTTTGATTTATTAAAGGGCCTTAACCACACTGTGTCAAACAGACCGGAGATATTACCGTGGCTGAAACACTTCCTCTCTGTCGTGTTTATAGAGAACAGATATTAAACCATTAATGTGACAAGTGTCTTTTGACCTACTTTGCTGCTTCCCGAGGAAGTGTCCTGAGTCTGCACAAGGCTTAGCTCCTTTAGATGTGGACTGAGAGCTTAGGACACCTCATCCATTATATTCAGGCCTAGCTGCAACTGCAGTTGTGTCATTGCTATGCATTCAGTTCAGTTCAGGGATGCAGCGTGCCGAGGCTGTGACGCCTCCAAACACTGCACTTCATCCCACTACATCCTATTCCAACAGGAGTGCTCTGTGGCTGTGATTCTCAGAGTGCTGTGCACAACATTTGATCATAGATGTATCCATCATTATATGCCTTATATCCATACATGGCCTAAGATGTGGAGTGTATATGTATCCAGTAAAGCTTTCAACACAGTCCAGCAAGACTTAGATCTGTATCTGTGCGTGTTGAGATGATGAGGCCCAGATTGTCCCAGAGGAAGTTGAGGATTTTGATGGTTCATGTGAGCTGGGGCGGAGGGACGGAGAGACACTGCATCACGCTGTCACAATCTCAGAGTTCCTCTTACAGTTAATGCTCCATCACCCCTACTGCGATTGTTCTCTTCTTCTGTTTTCTGATTCCTCAAAATGGCAGGAAGCGGTTATGATCGAAGTGTGATATTATTCTGAACACAGGTTTGTAAACAATATGATTTCATGAGACTATGGTCCAAAGCTGACACAGAGATTTCTTCAGTTTGGGTGCCACTTGAAAACAGTTGTGACCTGCGAGTAATGCACACTCAGCAGAAAGAAGAGAAACAGTGGGAGAGAATAAGGCTCCGTCTGGATTCCATACGAGCTAAGCACAACCATTCATCTTGCTTTTTTTTTTTACTCTAACTGATATGCTTTCCATATGATGTGGTTTCCTCATCATTCCATAGACCCTCTTTCAAGCACATTCCCCCATGCTGACAAACATGAAGCACATTCCAACACCAGCTCATTCCCGCTCTGCACAAGACGTAAAGCAACCCCAGGCATTGTTTAGCCACATGTGCAAAACAAATCACTTTCCTCACTCGCTTCCATTAGCTGCAGACCCAAACACTGCCATCGGGTTAGGGTGGGAGGTGGAGAGGAGGGGGATGGGCGCGGGGGACGGAAGGAGAAGACAGATGTGTTTATAGAGGAGGGAGGAGAGACGATAACAAGGTCTCCATCCAGATCGAAGTTTTAACGTCTCCAAACCAGCAGGTCCATCGTTACAAAGGTTCATTGTCGTAAGCGTTGCTGCGTGTTCAGCGTGGTTTGGTTTCATATTGTTTGTAAACTGGTAGTGTGTCGTTCACTTCATTTGATGTGCATAGATAACTCATTTCCTAAAGTGTAACAGTCAAATGAAAAAGGACAGAAGAAGAAAAAGAGACAACAAGAGACTGTAAAAGGAGAGGTGTAACTTATGTAAGAGTTACAGAGAGTTTGGAAGGAACACACTGTTCCTATGGAATCTGTAAATGAAAGGAGGGAGGAAGAGGGGATCACGTCATGACAAAGGCAGAACCAGATGAGCTTTGGAAAGTTGGCTCTGACTGACCTTCCCCATAACGCTGTATGGACACTTTATAGTGTCATTTAAACCTCTGTGCAAATACATGGAGACACTGTAAAATAGTGTTTCTCATTACATATAGGCTTATGAAGGCATAAAGACTTCAATCAGTGGTGACAGAGTCAACAGAGCCCCCGCAGTCAAAGTTCACCAGACTCTTTTGTTGACATGAAACATGACATTTAACAGACTTACAGTGGTGTTACTTTTTCGCCTAAATCCTGTGAGAACATGAGAAATGCACTGGAACGATGGAAAGATAAGAGAAGCAGAACTCTTCTGTCCATTGTGTAACTAACTAACTAAGAGGATCTACTGGCAGAAATGGAATCTAATATTCATAGGTGTGTTTTCATTAGCGTATAATCACCTGTATATAGGGATTGCTGTGTTTTTGTTACCTTACAATGAGCTGTTTTTATCTACAGACACTGCAGTTCACCTTCTGTGGAGTCCGCCATGTTTCTACAGTAGCCCAGATCAGACAAACCAAACATTGGCTCTAAATAGGGTCTTTCACATTTTTTGCAAGTTTCCTTGCCACCGTAGTTTCTCCTACACACTTTACAGCCCGTTCTCATCCCCAGGTCGACAAATACAGATGCCAGTTACTTGCAGTCTGCTAATTCAGCCCTAGATGCCACGACATCCTACACGCAGGTCCTTTAAACTGTGGTTTTTGCTGCATCAGAAGCAGCTGTGATCACTCAGACTTTTGATGTATTTTTTCTAATTGTAGAACTCGGTGTGAAGACTGGCAGCAGTCCAGGGAAAAGCAGGAGAAGTCCACTGCAGACCCTCTACAATGGGGACCAGGTGAGAACACACACACACACACACACACACACACACACACACACACACATAAAACATCAATTTGTGCAAGGCTTAGAGGCTTTGTCAGCT